>NC_056750.1:180484230-180619230 GCF_019279795.1 Protopterus annectens | reverse complement strand
GACCCCTGTCTAGCAGGGCGACTGACGTGATCCCTGGGGTGAATTTCCTTTCTCCCATCCAATCGTCAAGGTTCCTCTTGAAGAGGTCCAAAGAGGCACTCTGCTTGACATGTATGGGCAATCTATTCCAGAGTCTGGGGAGTCTCTGGGTCAGGAACCTATCCCTCCAGCATGTTTTGTTTATTGTGATGACAAGGTTTAGATCCCTGGAGCGTGTAGCTCTGAGGGATTGGGATTTCTTTAAGTGTAGCATGTCCAACAGCTCTGGGTTTGACATGGCCTTGTATGTTAAGCAGAGATCGCCTCTGAGTAGACGATATGCGACAGAGTATAGCTGGAGTTTTTAAGGCGGTCAGCGAGGGCATCTGCTTTAGGCCTGTGATTCTTTTAGTGAGGTATTTCTGAGGCCTTTCCAGTTGTTGCAGATGTCTTGAGAGGTACATACCAAATGGGGCGTTGTATTCTATAATGGGTCTAATGAGGGATGAGTACAGTGGGACAATGACCTCCTTTTTCTGGATGAAAAGCCCTTCGTGATGAGGTGTGCCACATAGAAGGATTTCCTGACTGTTGTGGCGATGTGGTTATCGAAGGGGAGACCACTGTCCACCTGTGTCCCTAAGTCTCTTATCACACTTTCTGTGTTTAGTGTACTGCCACCTATATGGTAATTCATGGATACATGTTTTTCCCAAAGGGATAACAATACATTTCTTGGCATTGAGCTTGAGCCCATGGCTCTGGCACCAAGCATCTGTTTCTGTAAGGCCCTTTGTAGAGTATCCACATCATTTGGGGATTCAATAATGGCTCCCAGTTTGCAGTCATCTGCAAACTTTGTTAGCCAGAGTCCCTCAGTGTTGACCTGTACTTCAGAAAAGTAGATGCCAAACAAGAGCGGCCCCAGGACTGAACCCTGAGGTACTCCACTTGTCACTTGTCTGGAGCTGGATTTGGAGTTGGCTACTTTTACAGTGTGGGTTCTATCAGTAAGCCATTTAGCAACCCATTGGGTGACATAGGGATTAATGCCCAACTTAGTAAGTTTATCTATGATTCCAGAGTGGGGATGGTGTCAAAGGCCTTGGCAAGGTCTAGATAGGCTGTGTGGACCACCTTACCCTTGTCCATGGCTCTGGAGACTGATTCAAAGAAGTCAATCAGGTTCAGGAGACAAGATCGGCCCTTCACAAACCCAAACTGGGTGGGGTCCAGTGTTTGAAGGTTGCCAATGTCTTTGTTTATAAGTTCCATGATAATACGCTCCATGGCCTTGCAGATAAGGCTTGTCAGACTGATGGGACGGTAGTTTCCGGGATCCAAGGTGGATCCCCCCTTGTGGATTGGGAAAACTGTAGCTCTGCGCCACTCAGTGGGCACGAAACATGAGGTGAGGCTATGATTAAACATGACACTTAGGTGAGGTGCCAGTTCATATTGTAGTTCATGTAGTACACAGCCCGGGATGTCATCTGGTCCTATATATGTAGATCAGAGAGCACCTGCTATGTGCTGTATCTTTAAGAAGCATGTCAAAGACGGAGTTTGAAAATATAAATGTTGAGAACGTGCCATTCCTAGTGCCATTCTGAGAGTGCAGCTAGAGAGTAAGCATGTACGATTACAGCAGTTAGTTTGTATAAAAGTTACTTAAGTTAAAGTCAGTAAACTTCTATCATGATGTGTTTGTATAAAATAAAGCTGCTTGAACAGAACCCACAAAGACTCATGTGTCCAAAGTAGGAGAGTGACATGGTGTTAGAACCGAGATCGCAGAGAATAAGATTCACAGCCATGAAGTGCAGAGATGACAGTGAAGGTAAACTAAGAGCAACGAGCACGAAAAAGAGCCAGAAAAGAAACAAAGGTAATGAGAATTCGCACAAACTACTTAATTCATAAAAAGGACAAAATGGGGGCATTACAAGGGCACAAAACACATTAGTAAACAAGTGGGAGTCATAAAAGGCTCATTAACTAAAGGAAAATGTTTAAAGTAAAGGTGTTTAATGAAATGATTAACAGAAAAGTAAAACCAGCATGTTTAAAAACAAAACAAGTATGCTTAAAGCAAAATGGGCATGTTTAAAGTAAAACGAGCACAAGAAAAGTACAGTGGGCATGAAAAAAGATAAAACGAGCAAAACTAATATAATAAGGGCAAAAAGGGGCACATTAAGTGTAAATTAAGAAAGGCGACTGCACGTTTTTTGGCAAAGTGTTGTGTTTACGGCATAACTACAGCTTCATATTGTATCAAGGGCATAGTTAAAGTTACTTGAAGTATCTCAAAGTGTGTAAATGTGCTTACAGTGTGTGCTTATTACTGTGCATGTAGTTCAAAGAATTGTGTGCAAAGTACAATTATTTTGTTAAGTGCAGTCAAAGTATAGCCATTTCGAAAAGTTTCTTGTGCTGGGTATGCCTATTCGCAAAGTGCCAGCATTACAGAGTGTTCTTTGCACTGTAGAGAATTGCCTAGAAATGTACCGCCATTTTGAGGAAGTTTCAGCGTGTTGTGTACAGTTTATTCGCAAAGTGCCATTACTTCGAAATGTTATTGACTCTGAGCTTCTCCTGCCCATTCATTCTCATTGTGCAGTTATATGATAAGTTTCTTATACTGATAAGAGATGATTTCAAGCAATACAGTAATTTCAAGAGTATTATAGTGCCCGAGAGAGACTTATTTTGCAAAGTTCGGCTATACAGAGGCTTGTTGCGCTATTGATCAAAGTTACAAGTACTGGCATAAATTTCTGGCATATGTGTATGTGTTCATGCTTATTTGCAAAACCCTTCACTGGTGTGTGTTAATATGGCAGACCAATGGCAGACAGATTTCAAATTCAGATTTGAGTTTGATCAGAATATTGCAGAGAGTCGGTGAATCTTTGAACAAGAGTACAATATTTTTATACATGCAGCTTATTCAGATAAAGATGCATGCACCAAGGCATTCATTTTGCTAACCTTAGCTGGGTCAGAGGCCACAGAAAGACAGCGTTCATTTGTGTATGCACCAGCAGTATATGAAGGAGAAGGTGAAAACCATCATATTGTTGTACAGGCTGAGTCAAGGGAAGACCCTGAGTGTTAGAAGCTCAAGTTCAGAAAAATGTGCAACACCCAGTCATATTACACAAGAGAGGCATTTGTTTTACATGAGAGATCCGAAACCAGGGAAAACTTTTGCAGCTTATAAAACTGATCTGAAAATCAAGGCTAAAATGTGTCGGTCTGATGACTTAAAGGATGACTTAATAAAAGACAGGCTCGTGTGTGGTAGTAATAGTGCTGCTGTGAGAAAGATCTTGCCTCATGATAGTGATTTAGCATTGACTAAAGCCATAGAGATTTGCCAAGTACATGAAGTGACAGAAAAATACGCAAGTATGCTTGCAAATGACAAGAGCATGGTTTCAGGAGGCTCCAGAGCAAATGCAGACAGCATGCAGCTCATGGCAAACAGAAATAGGCCTACTAAGCACATGGTAGCCACTACCCCTGCTAGTTCATCAAGGAAACCACATAGTTTTCCAGCAAGTTGGTTCAATTCTTGGCTGGAGTGCCTTCTGTGCAGAGTCTGCATGTCCTCCCTGTGGTCAAATTCACTTGCAGGTAGATGCGTGCATAAGTGGGCGTGCCTGCCTTGAAGGTTGGGTGCTGGGCTGGCAACTCAACACTGTAAAATTTCACTGCCAATCATTAGTGGACTGGAGTTCTGCTGTGGCGACCCCTAACCGGGAAAAGCCAAAAGAAAGACTTTCCAACAAGTTCTAAGACCAGTTCAGTTAAAGGAGCATGCTCAGTACAGTACAAGCATGAATCAGCAAAACCCAAGTCCAGGTTTATCGTTAACTGTCACAACTGTGGCATAAATCATGAGTCTAAAAGAAAGAAATGCTTAGCATTCAGTCAGCAATGTCACAAATGTAAAAAAATTGAACCATTTCCAAACAGTTTACAAATCAGGTAAACCTCACATAGTTGTAAAGAATGGTCACACAACACACAAAAAATAGGGGTTGATCAAGTAGAGATGCAGCAGTCAGCTTTCTATGTGGATGGTGTATCAGTAACTGGTGAAAGAGATGATGCAGTGAATTTATTGGCAAAAAGCAAAGTGCTCTGTACTGTCCAGATCAATGGTAAATCCACAGAGCTTAAAGTAGACACTGGTTCAAAGTGTAATGTTAGATCAGCAGACACATTTGCTAGAGTGAGAACTAATGAGCAGCTCAATGTGGCCAGTAGTGCGAAACTTGTTGCTTATGGAGGTGAAGAGATTCAAACTGAAGGCTCAGTGATGCTTTCATGTTATTTGGCCAAGAACTGTTACAACTTGCTATTCTGTGTAGTCAGAAGACCAGTACAGTCTTTACTGGGTCTCAAAAATAGTTTGAGAATGAACCTGCTTTCTTTTACCAAATAAGTTCATCACATAAGTGCATCTTCAAGTTCTAATTTTTCTGAAGCTATTTTCTCAGAATATGCTGATGTTTTCGATGACAGGGTGGGCAAAATTCCAGTAGTATATTCCATGAAGTTAGACCCAGAGGTCACTCCAGTAGTCAGACCAGCAAGAAGAGTTCCAATAGCTATGCAGGATAAAGTTAAGGCTCAGCTGGATAAAATGGTACAGCAAGATGTAATTTGTCCAGTTACAGAACCAAGTGAATGGGTGTTGTCTATAGTAGCAGCTCAGAAAAAAGGCTCAGACAAAATCAGAATATGCATTGATCCAAGAGATTTGAACAAAGCATTAAAAAGACCATATCATCCAATGCGCAAAGAGGTCACAGTCGTAATACCAAATGTCACTGTTTTTTCTGCCTTGGATGCAAAGAGCTCATTTTGGCAAGTGATGCTTGATTGCAAATCCTCATTACTAATCACTTTTGGTACTCCAGTTGGCAGATTTCTAAGGAGGACATTTGGAATAAATTCTGCAAGTGAAATTTTCAGCGTGCAAATTTTTTCGGGTTATCCTTGTGCCATAATTCTAGATGATTTATTGGTTGGAGGCAATGGTGAAGCAGAGCATGACAGAAACCTAAAGAAAGTTCTAGACAGAGCACATGAAGTAAACTTGAAGCTGAATCCTCTGAAGTGCAAATTCAGACACTCAAAAGTTACATAGGTAGGTCATTTATTTACCAGTACTGGCTTGAGACCTGACACAACCAAACAAGCAGCTATTCTTGAGATGTCAGCACAAGACAATGTTCAAGCTCTACAGCATTTCTTAGGCATGGTCAACTATTTAGTCAAGTTTATGCCAGAGTTTATTGAGTTGACAGCACCTTTTAAGAGAGCTAACACACAAAATGCCACATGGTCATGGTTAGAACAGCACCAGAAGGCATTGGAAGACCTCAAGCAGAAAATTGCCACTCCAAATACCTTAAGATATTATGATTTGAACAAACCAGTTACTCTTTCCTGTGATGCTTCAAAATTTGGTCTAGGTGTAGTTACACTTCAGGAGGGCAGACCAATAGCCTATGCATCTAGAACACTTACCCAAACTGAGATGCAGTATGCTCAAAATGAGAAAGAACTTTTGGCAAAAGTATTTGCATGTTCCAAGTTTCATGATTATATTTATGGTCGAGCTATTCAGAGTGAAAGTGACCGTCAACTCTAGTTACTATTCTAAAGAAACCTATGCATTCAGCTCCAGCAAGATTACAAAGAAAGATGCTCAAATTGAAAAGGTACAACTTCAGAATGGTCTATACAAAAAGAAAACTACTCTATCTGACTGATGGGTCTATATTATAACAGTGAAAGTTTAAAATATCAAACACTGTACAATCGACTCAAAAAAAAACAAAAACACAAAATTCCGAACAAATGGAACAGCGATTTTGGTCCGCAAAAAAACACACAAAATAAAGTGCGGGCTTTGCCCCACACCCACCAATGTGGGGGGCTGTGCACCCCACCCCCCTACTTAAATATACCAACTCTGAGATCGCACCACAGTGGAGGGAATGGCAAAGTCCCAAAAACGGTCCAGTGATTTTTTTCCCTGGGATGGTACTCAATTTACTAGCCAGTTGTTTCAGAAATTTGCAAGAAAATGGGACTTTGTACATGTTACCAGCAGTCCTGAGTATCCTCAATTGAATGGCCTAGCTGAACGTGCAGTGCTGAGTGTGAAACAACTACTTAAAAGGTCAAGATGTGACAATTCAGATGTTTTTTTAAATCTGTTTAACCTTGGGAATGTACCACGTGATGATGTTCTCGGATCTTCTGCACAACAACTTCTTTCCAGGCAAACAAGAACTATGTTACCTAATACTACCAATTTACTAAAGTCTAAAGCCAAGAATAATAAGACATCAAGGCTCAATTATTTAAGAAGCGCTCTATCCAGAAGTCATGGTATGACAAGACAAGCAAACCTCTTTCTCCATTAAGGGAAGGAGAAATGGTCAAACTTGAAACAGAAAAAGGTTTCAACCACGTAGGACAAGTTATTGGCAAATGTTCTGAACCAAGATCCTACCTTATAGACTTGGAAGGTACACAGTACAGGCGAAACTGTAAACATCAGTTACTTGTACCTGCATCATCATCACAACATTGTTATAGCATCTTAGACTCTAAATCTCAGAGTGAATGAAATGTTGTTTCCATCCCAGAGTCTGTTCCTACCTCTGATTCCATTCCTGAAGATGTTCCAAGTAAGTCAAAGATCAAACATTTTTTAAAGACAGCTCCAACAGTTAAGTCCAATTCCCAGTTTTATCTCACACATTATGGAGAAGTAACTACGCCCAGTGTGAAATATGTAGCAACATGGACTTAACTGTGTATATATGTATCGTGTATATATGTATCATATCTTGTATAAATGCATGACTGATAATTGTCTGTGATATCTGCATGCCAAAAGATTCATAACATTGCATGTTTTGTTTTTTTCAAGAGGGAGGCTGTAGATAAGACAGCACATGCTATTTGCTGTATCTTTAAGAAGCACGTCAAAGACTGAGCGTACATGTATAAATGTTAAGCATGTCATTCCTAGTGCCATTTTGAGAATGCAGCCAGAGAGTAAGCATGTATGATTACAGCAGCCGGTTTGTATAAAACTTAAGTTAAAGTCAGTGAACTTTTATCATGATGTATTTGTATAAAATATAGCTGCTTGAAAAGAACCCACAAACACTCTTCTATTCTGTCCAAAGTAGGAGATCGACTATATATATATATATATATATATATATATATATATATATATATATACACACACACACACACACCTATATATATATCTATATATATATATATGGATTCACTTTATAAGCTCAAAATTGTGAAATCTCGAACACACAAACACACACATATATTTTTTTATTTAACATTTGTTTACCAGGAAAGTCTGACTTTGAATGAAGCCAGGTTTTAGCAGAGGTCGGGGGAAAAACACTCTAGAAACATGCCTTTGTAACAGGAGAGGAAACCGGAGTACCCAGAGAAAACCCACATGAATGATGGGAGGACATGCAGACTCTGCACAAAAGGCACTCCAGCCAAGAACTGAATTTTAGAACCACTGCACCACTGTGCCATCTCTCTCTCTCTCTATCTCTCTCTCTGTATATATATATATATATATATATATATATATATATATATATATATATATATATATATATATATATATATATATATATACATATATATGTATATATATATATATGTGTGTGTGTGTGTGTGTGTATATATATATATATATATATATATATATATATATATATATATATATATTTATTTATTTATTTATATATATATGTATATATATATATATATATATGAGTCCTCTTCGGATAGGCGAACTTTTAAAAGCTTGACTTTCATATGGCTGAGACCATATGATCAAGCCTTTAAAAGCACGAATGGTCTGAATGGAGATACAGCGAGGAGCAGGAATATTTCCCGTTTCCACAATGTAGTGCAATCTCGGAGATGGTATGTTTAAGTAGCGGGGGCTGTGGGGGGATGCAGGGGGACTTGCCCCCTGCTAAACACATCTAGTTTTTTTTTTTGTTTGTTGTATTTTTTTTTTGTTACATGACCGATGTTTCAAATGTTCGATCATATGGTCTTGGCCATATGAAAATTGATCATTTGAGATTATGTAAAGTAGACCCATATATATATATATATATATATATATATATATATATATATATATATATATATATATATATATGGGTCCCCTTCAAAACATCTGATTTCATAACATTGAGACCAGAACATCTAAAACCCATAACATCAAATTTCATAACATCTAACAGTACAAATCACATGAAAATAACATCCCCTCCATATATAACGACAAATAATGACCCCAAACTACCAAACACTTTTTACTACACTTATGCAGGGGGGCTTGATACAGTGGGGTTAGGAAATTAACTTTTTCCCACTGTAGTGCGATCATGGAGTTGGTCTATTTGAAATGCAGAAATGTAGTAAAAGGTGTGTTTGGTAGTTTGGTGTCGTCATATGTGGAGGGGATGTTATTTTCTTGTGATTTGTACTGTTAGATGTTATGAAATTTGATGTTATGGGTTTTAGATGTTTTGGGATTTAGATGTTGGGGTCCAGCCCCCCGCATGGGGGTGCACCGGGGCTTGCTCCCTTCCAAAAACGTATGGTAGTGTTATTTGTTGAGTTTCTTAGTGTTTATATGTATATGTAGGTGTATAAGAATGTTAAAATGACCTAAACATCATAAGACTTGACAGTCAAAATACTGAAAGTGAAAAATATTGAAACTTAAAAAGACTGAAACACAAAATAATGACAACATTGAAGTTATACTAGGATAGGTTTATGCTCTTTCCCTTTCTGTGTGACCTCAGAGTTGGTATATATAATAAGTGGGGGAAGAGCTGTGTAAAAGTAGGTTTGTTTTTTTCTGTTAGTGCGACCTCAGAGTTGGTATATATAAGTAGCGGGGTTGTGGGTGGTTGCAGTCCCCTGCATGGGGTGCAGTGGGGCTTGCCCCCTTCCAAAAATGTATGGTAGTGTTATTTGTTATGAGTTTCTTAGTGTTTATTCATTTTTATGTTGGGGAGGGTTGGATGTTAACTTGTATTCTGTTTTCTTCGATATGGTGCACGTCGGTGTTGTGAGTTTTCTCGTTTCTGGACATTCGGTATTTTGGTCTCGAGATACTGAAATTCCATATTTCAGTGTTTCAAGATTCAGAAGTAGACCCATATGTATGTGTGTGTGTGTGTGTGTGTGGGTGTGTGTGTGTGTGTGTGTGTGTGTGTGTGTGTATATATATATATATATAGATCCCTATCAGATTATTGAAGTTTCAAAACTTCGAAAGTCATATGGTGGGGACCATATGATCGAAGTTTTGAAACTTCGAACATTTTGAATGGATCTCGTGGTACAGCGCGGAACATGACATTTACCCTTTTTCACAATGTAGTGCAGTCTTGGAGTTGGTATATTTATTTAGCAGGGGGTGTGGGGGGGCTTGTCCCCCTGCAAAAATGTTAAAAATAGAATTATTTGTTTTTAATGTTTGAAGTTCCAAATCTTTGATCATATGATGTCAGCCATATGAATTTTGAAGTTTCAGAACCTCAATAATTTAACCTAGATCTATCTCTCTCTCTCTCTCTCTCTATATATATATATATATATATATATATATATATTCACTTTATAATTTCGATATACTGAAATACCGAATTTCAGTATTTCTAAATCATAAAGTCGAACACCCATAATCCCGACAGCACACAATCGAAGCACACAATCACAAACACATACAAACCATATACCACACAACACATACATCATCCAACCCACACTACAACAAACAAAACACACACAAACACAAAAACACAAACAAACAAACCTACACTACATGTAAGCTGGAGGGCAAGACACACCCCTCCTACTTATTTATATTAACTCCAAAATCGCACAGACACAAAAAGGAAACACAAACCCACACATTTCACAGTCCCTTGCACACACACAAACATCACACATATACATATATCCACACATTCAGACAGACTCAAACTCCCACACATAACCCTTACAAAACACTCACTCACCTTCAATTGCACCTACATCCATACACGATACACTCCCAAAACTGCATGTCACGTACCATAAGCCATAACCGCGAATTTGAGATATTCGAATTCGCGATTATGCACTTTCGTGATTTTCAGTTTTTGACTTTCGAAATACGGTATTTCAGTATTTCAAAATTATAAAGTGAACCCATATATATGTATATATATATATATATATATATATATGGATCCCTATCACATGGTCGACAGGCCATATGATCGACTTTCATTTGGTCAACAGTTCATTTGGTCGACAAGCAGTTTTATGTGGGGGGCTTCGTCCCCCACACCCTCCCTAACTTTATATATCAACTCCAGGGTCGCACAACATTGGGGAGGGGGCAAATCTGCCTGTCAACCAAATGAATTGTCGACCAAATGAAAGTCGATCAAATGGCTTGTCGACCATCTCAGGTAGACCCATATATATATATATATATATATATATATATATATATATATATATATATAGTTTTTTGTTTTTTTTTACACTTATACATAGATAGATATATATCATTCAGTGCCATCAATAAACTGCTTGTTTTAGATAAGAAAACTATAGTATTTACATGCAACCAAGGCAGTCATGGGAAGAACATGCCCATTTCACAGTAATAGAAGTCATGTTTGAACTCTGGATCTGCAAACCAGTAAGCAGCCATGATAAGTATTTCTACCTCACTGCTTGCCCTTGCTTCCCAGGCTGCCCTCTACATCTGCCCCACTGCGGAACATACCGCTTTTCTCATTTGTGTTCCTACATCTTCATTCAGCCTCTTTAATCCTTTTTTGGGTATCACCAAACCTGATTGTGATATCTCAGT
Source organism: Protopterus annectens (assembly GCF_019279795.1). Classification (NCBI taxonomy): domain Eukaryota; kingdom Metazoa; phylum Chordata; order Ceratodontiformes; family Protopteridae; genus Protopterus; species Protopterus annectens. The sequence continues at coordinate 180,608,270 of NC_056750.1, read as the reverse complement.
TCTTACTGGTGTTGTGCACCCCATACATTCCCTCTTGGATCCTTAGGCCTGTGCTACATTGCTCTTTCTATACCAATATTATGTTGCACTTCGTTCCCTAAATTTCTATTTCCTCCTTTTTATGCATCCTCCTTTTATTACACATTCCATCCCTCTACTGCTTGACTCCTTTTTTCAATCACTCATTTTACCTTCCCCTTGTATTTTTGCTTCTCAGTAATCATTATGCTCTTATGCCCCATTTCCACTTTCCCTGTAATACTTTTAGCTGCAGACACATTTTTCTTTCAATATGTCACACAACAATCCCATTATTCATATCACTTTTTTTCCTTATTTAGAAAACATTTTAAAATACTCAGTCTTTTTAGCATATACACCCCTTCCTGAATATATGTACTCTCATATGAGAGTAATATGGGGTCTGTATCATATGTTCGAAGTTTTATAGCTTCAAACATTAAAATATCGAATTTAAATGTTCGAGGTTATAAAACTTTGAACATATGTAAAAAAAAAATAAAAAATCCAAACAAAAACTAACAGCTGTAGGCAGGGGGTCAAGCCCCCCTGCACCCCCACACCCCTGCTCTTTATATATAGCAACTCCGAGACCACACTACAGTGCAGTAAGGGAAATCTTCCCTTTACTGCACTATAGTGTGGTCTCGGAGTTGGTATATTTAAAGAGCGGGGGGGTGCAGGGGGGCTTGCCCCCCTGCCTATACTAGTCAGGTAAGTTCTGTTTGTTTTTTTTTTTTTTGCTTTTATTATTATATGTTCAATGTTTGAAATTTCGAACATTTAAATTAGATTATTTAACATTCAAAGTTTTCAAACTTCGAACATATAATATAGACACGTAATATGCATGTTCAATTTAATGCATATCAATTAATATTCATGATATTAAAAAATGATTATGTAAAAAATGTTTTTCTGCTCGTTGGCATTTCCACCTTCCTTTACCCCATTAATAATTTTCATATAGCCATTAACATACGTTAAGTTAGATTACACGCACGTTATCATCCTTCATTTTACTTTGGTTTAGGAGTACCCCAGTTACTGCCTACTATATTTCATACATATCAATATGGATTGGTACAATACCTCTGCAAACTTTTGCAGGAGACCCTCTCATCCCCATCAGCTGTCTACTTATGTCAGTTATTTTTCTTTATTGAAGTATTTTCTCCCCGACCTTGTCCCTTCATTGTCCTGTCATATTTATTCCTGCATCCCTTCATTGCCCCATCTGTTCCCTTTACAGAACTGTGCCCTACCTTCCTTTCACCATCTAAGGAAAACATTATCCCCTTTAGCTGCAGTGTTAGTGTTTTTAGTCTACCAGGTGGTTCTTATTATTGTACAATGACTGCTTTTCTTACCCTCAGGCAGTGTGGATGTTTTCCATAAAATGTTTAAAACAGAAGTTACTTAACTTGCTTTAAAATGATTTTATTTTAATCCATTCAGTTATTGCTTTTATCTATCATTCTTTTGGCTTCATTGAGGAAAGGCTAGTAGTAACAGATGTGACTTTTCATTCAAGTCCATTACCCAGATGACCATATACTCTTTAAAGTAATTTTCATTTAACATCTTCTGTCTCCGCCAGCACTGAGGCTACAATTATTTGCCTCCTCTCGGTCCACAGTTTTCTACTATTAACAGCCCTTTATGATGGTCAGTGACACTCTCTCCCACTCCCACTAAAAGGATTTGGTAGTATAACACAGATGATTAAGGATATGAGCTGCTAATAAGCTTCATGTTATAGTCACATGTTTCATTCCCCCAGTTTTCCATTTGCATGTTGTATGACAATGAGCAGGTCTCTTAAGTAGGCAGTGATTCTGGGCTAGCCTGAATATAGGCACTTGTGCTTAACAGGTTTATCTGGTCAGCAAGTGAAATCAACATCTATTCTCCAATTTCACCTTCCACATTAACAGTCCTGTGTCCAGTATTTGCTTTTGTTAAATACTTTTATTCATATTATGTATGTGTGTATATGTGGGTGCATACAATTCCGCTCCTAGATCTGCTTCTTACTTGCCTTCAGTTGTGCCTGCTCCACACTTCCACAGCCCCCACATTCAAAGTGCTAAATTTTCTACAACTGTCCATCTCCTTCATTTCTTCTGGTCCTTTCAGCAAGTATCCTTACACACCCTCTAGGTCCTTCAAAGTTTCTTTGCCTCAACATGTTGCAGAACAAAGTGGAATCTTTTTACACTCAGTACCATTTATATCACATATAACTAACTCTGTATTACTTATTGCATGGTCCAGTCTGGTCCTTCTGCTTCTCTTCCATGCTTTCAACAGTAGTGTAAACATGCATCACAAGTTGCCACCTTCTGTTTTACTGCAAGTCAATCAAATATTCTTCAGAATCTACTTAAGGGCATTTTTTTTTTATTTGTATGCAATTCCTTTCCTTATAATACCTGTTTGCCTCTATAGCTAATGAAAAACACTATCCAATTCACTTTCAGATCACTACAGTGAAGGTATCTACTCATCTTTGCTACCACATAATCTGGTTAGAAGCCCTCTTCTGTTTCTACACATCAGAAGAGAAATCTTCTATAATTCAAACTAGATGTCCAGCTATTTGCAAGCCTTCCAGCTGCAGGAATCCATGCAGAACACATTGCTTCATCTTAAAGTGGTGAAATTTGCAAATAACTTGAGGCCAATGTACATGTTTTAGGATCCACACATTCCACCCTACGTACCTAATCCAAAGTTATTTTGAAGAGTGATGACTGTCTGAGAATATGACCTAGTTCTTACTCAAGAACTGTCCTCCATATCCATTTCCTCTAGCTTCTCTGACAGCCTAATCAGATGGAAGTTCTCCTTCATCACTCTATTCTCTGCTTCATTGACCGTCTTCAACAGAAAGTCACTATATTATCACATCGAGTGCATCTCCCTACCATGGTTCAATATAAGTGCCTCTTCTTTACCAACCTACTTCTTTTGCCATCTAGTTTCAATCTGCATTCCTTTCACATTTTTCTGGGTTCTGGTTAGTCCATCAAAGTCATCTGACTGCTAAGTATTATTACTTATAAAATAGTCATTAATACTCCCAGCTCCTCAGCTACATGCCCTATTTTCATTACTTTCTGTATTTACTTCTAACCAGTGAGCATTTATTTGCATTCCTTATCACCCACACTTTGTATCAGGACCACAGACACTATATCATGCAGTTGTCCTCTCTGCAGAATAATGAGCTCCCCAACAGCTGCATATTTTTCTTTTCTCGGCTCCATCCATACTGACCACTGATAGTATCTAGTGGCTCCATCCATACTGACCACTGATAGTATCTAGTGACTCCATCCTCATATGACACATTTCTGTTTCTTTTTTCCTTTCTTTCTTTTTCTTAATTGTTTATTCTGTTTTTCTTTTGTTTATTTATTTTTGAAAATTCCAAATGATCAAACCTCATTTTGAATTCATATAGTACTGTACCATCAGTGCCAGGCTCATACCTCATTATATTGCACATTATGACTCATTTTCCCCAACAACTTAAAGAAAGAAAGAGTTATGGCTCACTCCCCAGGTGGTTACACAAACATTAAGTCTCACCCCACAAGTAAGAAAAATGATCTGTCTGATACTCACCCCTCATGTAAGTGAGGTTTCTATTTGGCTTGATTAATGCATAACAAAAGTAAAAGATAATCCTCCAGCAGAGCTACTGAGCCATTGTCAAAACACCAAACTTCTGTTTGTCAGCACATATTTATTGATTCTACCTTCTTATATAACCACTCAAGCTCCTGTACAGGTACACTTCTCTTTTGAAATTTAGTTCTGTATAACTTTTGAACTTGTACTGGCTACGATTACTTTACATGAAAGAGCACATACTGCAGCCTTTTCATCAGTTGCATCTACAGAGTCACTTGATGGCTATCTGAACTGCTAATAATGTCTGGAGTTTTATCAGTTGTGTCTAAGCTAACAGATGCTGTCCTTTCCTTGCCCTTCATGTTTTATAGTTTTTAGTCTCACTACATCACTGACACTTGTCACTAATTTGGATGTTATACAATTGCCTCTAAACATATGCCTTCGTTCTCTTGTGCTCTTATCCCATCATATTCTGCCTGGTCTGAATCTATTATAATAATGGGAAGAAAATGCTTAGCTCATGTCCAATTATATATTTCCTGACCTGTAGATCAACTTGGTGGCTTCAAGCTTGAATTCACTCCTCGCTCACATTCTGCTATGGGTCACTTCTTTCAAACTAGTCAAAACTTTGAGTCAGATAATGGGCACATGTTTTCTCTCCATCAATAACATAGATCTGCTTGAAATATGTCACTGGATTGTGTTTTGTTCTTTTCGTGACTTCTGATAAATGCAGGGCTAAGTCAACATGCCATTAAGTTGATTTCCTCCCATCACGCAGGCACAAATTCACTTGAAATGTCATTAACAGTTCATCCAGAGGTTTCTAACTCCCTCATTAAGGCAGCTAATGCACCAGTATTAGCCTAGTTATTCAGGTTTAATTATACACATGAAAATTCAATTAGCAGTGTTCTTCAACTCTGGGCTCAATGAGGACAAAGAAACACCTAGAAGAAAAATAAAGAGCAGAATTTGTGAAGCATGGACAATACTAATCATTAATTAAGTCAAAGACACGAGTTCAAAGACACATTATTCCCTTGCAAGACTGTTGCTGCAGGACAATTTATATAAGTTATTAGTACACAACAGCATGCAAGTGCAAGACCATCTTAACAATAAAACTTTAAAGACTTAAAATGCAATGCAGCTACAATGGTGCAGGCATATCTGTGCTAATAAAAAAATGGACCTTAAGGTATTACTTAGCTGGCATTCAGAATTCTTCATCATACTTATTACATGCCACAATTATCCCAGCTGTTACTAGTCCCTATTTAAATGCTTCCACTGTAAGGTTTGTGTAAATATGTATTTAGCATAAGTCATTCTACAGAAGACTAAGAGTTACAAAGTCCTTACAAATTCATCAATTCGGACATATAATACAACAATGTGCTTACTGTGATTACAGATCGACAAAGAGCTTGATCTGACTTATTGTTTGAATTTCAAAATAACTCATGTTTTGGTTTGTAGGACAATCTTTTTTTTTCTTTTTTTTCTTTTAATTATTCAGAGCTGTAGCTGTTCCCAGTAAAGAAAAACAGCACTTGAATGTCCATAACTTTTTACATATCAGATATTGTAGTGTGTGTGTGTGTGTGTGTGTGTGTGTGTGTGTGTGTGTGTGTGTGTGTGTGTGTGTGTGTGTGTGTGTGTAGCTAGTTAAATAATCTTAATTTAAGTTTTCCAACACTGAATTAAATATAAAAGCCCATTCCATAATATTCCATAATGTAATACTTGAGCAATGAAAACAAACTTGAATTCCTAGTTGAAAAGACATTGAAATAAGGCTAATCCTTATAGTCATACAAAATCATTGTGCTTTATTAATTAAAAAAAGTGTCTTATAACTATAACAATTATACAACAAAATCTATAAAATTTGTTTTTTAACACTTAAAGAGTAATATATATATACACACATTTTATATATATATATATATATATATATATATATATATATATATATATATATATATATATATATACACACACACACACACACACACACATACATATATAGATATACATATATATATATATATATATATATATATATATATATATATATATGTATGTGTGGGGGATCTACTTTACATGGTCGACATTTCTGAAAACTAAAGACCATATGATCGACTTTTGAAATGTCAACCATGCAAAAAAAAATAAAAAAACTCAACAAACACTAACCAAAACATTGCTAGCAGGGGGGCAAGCCCACCTGCACCCCCCCCGGGAGTCTCTGCCCCCCCCACACCCCCCAAAACTTACATATACCAACTCCGAGATCGCACTACAGTGTGCAAGATGCTAATCTTTCCATTCCGCACTGTATGGAGATGCCCATTCTGTATGGTCGACATTTCAAAAGTCAATTGTATAGTCTCAGTCATATGGTCTTCGGCTTTCTGAAATGTCAACCATGTGAAGGGGACCCATATATGTATATGTGTGTGTGTGTGTGTGTGTGTGTGTGTGTGTGTGTGTGTGTGTGTGTGTGTGTGTGTGTGTGTGTGTGTGTAAAACAGCTCAGGAAAGAAGAAAAAAGATGGTTCAACCTAATAACAGATGGCAGATCATTCATCATCATAATCATAATCATTATCACCACCAGCTCCATATGTCCCCATTTTTCTATATGGGGTCAGGGTGCACAGTCAACTGTCGCCACCTCTCTCGATTCAGTGCCACTCTCCTACCTTATTTAACAGTCATGCCTGACTGTCACTTGTCTTCTCTAATGCAGTCCAGCCATATCTTTACTGGATGTCCTCCTTTCCTCTTGCCTTCTTCATGTCTCTCCCAAATCTTCTTCACCAAATCATCTTCTGCTTTCCTGCACATGTGTCCAAACCATTGTTCTCTTTGACCTTCACTGCAATTTGAGCTACTTTGACTTCTGCTCTGATGTCATAATTTCTTCATCTGTCCCAAAATTTGCACCCCACCTCCCATCTCAGGCCTTCATCTGATTCACCTCTAGCCTCCTCAATTGTTCTACCTTCAGTGCCCAGGTTTCTGTTCCATACAGTAGTACTGGTCGTACCACTGTTTTGTACACCTTACTTTTAATAGATGAAGAAATTAGGTCATCAGAGCAAGTAGCCCACGTAGCTTCAACTGCAGAAAAGGTGAAAGAGAACATTTTATGATGGTTCAGGCAATGTGCAGTAAAACAAAAGACAATCTGGTGAAAAAGATTTGGGAAAGACAGGAAGAAGGCAAGAGGAAATAAGGTATCCCACAAATCAATGCATGGACTGTGTGAGAGAAGACCTGCGATGGTCAGACTGTTGAAGAAGGTAGCAATGTCACACTGAATGAAGAGAGAGAGAGATGTGAACAGTCAATATGACACCCTGACCACATCTAGAAAATGTGAAAAAGGGGGTTGATGATGATGATTTGCTCAAATGGAAAAAACCCATGGAAGAAATATTAGTAAATGCCCCAAAATATTAGTATTGAATATTTTAAAGAATTAGCAGCTAATAATTCCTGTGTTATGTCAGTTAGGATTACTGGAAAATCTGACCAGCAAATACAAAATGATGGACGCCACCATATTTAGGATGGGAGTAGCTTAAGTGCAGAAAGCTGATCAATGAGGGATTAATGATCAATGTATGGCAGGGTAGAATGTCAAAGGAAGATAAGTGCTTCAAAAGTCTGCAAGAGAAATAAATTCTGTCTACAAAGATGAAAGTGCCATGACACTTAAAAGAACAGTGCAAACAATGGATGCATTACTAGGACTTGCAATGCCAATTTGTATCCCCTGAGTATATTTAGACTAAGCCAAAAGGTATATTAACAAAACTAACATCATCAAGGATGGCAAAGACCTTGTGATAGGATAAATGATCCCCTTCTCTGTCTTGAGCAAACTTTAGTAGGGCTTTGACTTCTTTAATACCCATAGTAGGGTGAAGGTTGAGAGAAACAAGTATAAGGTTATGCTGAAAATTTCAGATTATGATCCCAGCTAGAACCCATCTGATGCTAAAACTGTATCTAAACCTTGTATAAACACTTTATGACTTTTACTTTTAATTATATTATCTGTATTACTTTTGACTTTATCTATATTTTAACATTTGTGTTTTTCAAACATATACTCCCTGATTTTGTATTTGTATTTTAAATTGTATATTTATGCTTTTGTATACTGTATATTCCATACTTTACTTATGTTATATTCTGTTAACTGCTTTTGGAGTTTTTCTCCCCAGGCCTCCACTGAAAATGGGCATGCTTGGCACAGTGGACTTCCCTGGTCATCAAACTGGAAATAAATAAATAAATCTAGGACTTGCATGGTAGCTTCAAATGTATAATGTGCCCGCTCTTCCTCACAGATGTAGTACATACATGGATATATGCAAAATGTACAAGTGTCAAGTACTCACACTTTGAAAAACAAATCTCATGGATGTTAACAATATCTGGGGACTCCCATGTCAACAGGTATGTAGTCTAGCTCTTTTCTATTAGGAAAATGTAACACTATTGTTAATATGTTAACACTCAATAGGTTCATATTAGTATGCAATAATCTCTAAAGCAGACTAAATTGGGGGAGGGTGCTGCACTCTTGATTGTGTCATCCCTCAGATGAGACCTTAAACTAAGGGCCCACCTGCCTAAATTGGTAGCTGCTAAGCTGGATGTAAAAGATCCCACTGTACCTATAAAAAAGATTAGGAATCCTTTAATTAATACAACGTAGACAAAACATTTACATATTTACAATATATACATATTTCCAAGTACATATCTATACATTCCCATATATCATTATTCTTCCATAACTGACCGCCCATTCCTTCTTCCACAACCATAATCTATTTTTTTGTAATATATCAGACAAAATCGATTTCCCATTAAACAAAATTTCACTCAGTCTTTCATTTGAAATAAGGCATATTACATAAAATAAATTCTTATCTACCCTTCTCATATGTTTTTTTATAACATCCATACATAATCATATTCATATCTTCATGGATTCATATGGATTCATGCATATATTCAGATTTTTTTTTTAAATCTAGGTGCTTAGGATTTCCCTCGCTCTTCCCCCCTTCGCTGACCTGGTGCGACTCAGACTGAACTCTACAGTTCCCTACAAAACGGTGTCTACTGGGCTGCAATCTTTTTCTCTCAGCATTTAAACAGATTGAACTCTACAGTTCCCTACAAAACGGTGTCTACATGACTGCAATCAGTTTCTCTCAGCATTTAAACAGATTGAACTCTACAGTTCCCTACAAAACTGTGTCTACAGGACTGCAATCAGTTTCTATCAGCATTTAAACAGATTGAACTCTACAGTTCCCTACAAAACGGTGTCTACAGGACTGCAATCAGTTTCTCGCAGTATTTAAACAGATTGAACTCTGCAGTTCCCTACAAAATGGTGTCCACAGGACTGCAATCAGTTTCTCACAGCATTTAAACAGATTGAACTCTGCAGTTCCCTACAAAACGGTGTCTACAGGACTGCAATCAGTTTCTCTCAGCATTTAAACAGATTTAACTCTACAGTTCCCTACAAAACAGTGTCTACAGGACTGCAATCAGTTTCTCTCAGCATTTAAACAGAGTAGGTTGCACACAAAAAACATTTGTTAAGCTTTCACTTACAGTGCTTTGTAATTAAGCAGGTCACCATATTGGTCAGCCATAGGGCTCTTTTTTTCTACTTGAGTGTTTGCCTCCTTCCCCTGTAACCTCAGCAAATTGACTCTTACATTAAGAGCTATAATACTTACCTTACAGCTTTAGGACACCTTAGGAAACCTTGTAAACTGCCCCCAATTTTCTCCCACCCCAGTACCTCTACATTTATAGTACTATAGCCACTCCCCCCACTTTCTAGATCCTATCTGCTTTCATCTGAGATAATTCCACCCACCCCCATTCTTCTACCTACATTTTAATAGCACCTATTAGCTTTCATCTGGCATTCTCCCATCCCCCTTCCAGTACCTTTACCTCACCACTCTATCTTCTGGTGTTGCATCACCAGGTAAAACAGTTCCTTAACTCACTAGCTGAATCACAGATAATGATATACTCCTCTTTACTACCCCCTCTTGTTCGCACCATACCTCCTTACTTTGTATGAAAACCAGTTTTTCATGGGATTTCAGGTCCCAAAAGGCCATACTATCAACCCAGCTGTAAATCCTTTCACCTTCAACCATACTTACAGTACCAGATCCTATCCAACATCTTGTTCAGTCTATCAACATCTCAACCCCAGGCACATTAGCTATAGATCCAAACACTACCACAAACTAATAAACAAATTCATGAAGTTCATCACCAAGTATAGACTCAACCTAATACTTGGTGGTGATATTCACCCCAACCCTGGCCCACCCCACTTCAGATACACATCCCCCCTCTAATTGCAATCTAAGCTACAAACCTACAATTGATAGGCCAACTAACTCTCTCCTAGCCTGTCATCTCAATATTAGAAGCATTAATAACAAGGTACATGAATTGCATGCACTTCTGGATGTCCACTCTCCTGAGATTCTCTGTTTATCTGAAATCTGGTTAAAACCCAACACTAAAGACAATGAAGTGTTACCACCTGGGTACAACATACACAGGCTGGATTGTGCTTCAAGAAAGGGGGGTGGGGTAGCTGTACTCTATAAATCTGAGTTGAATGTCACCATAGATGTAATACAACCACCTCAGATTAATAACTCAGAGATTATTGCCACAAAATTGCAACTTAATAAAAATAAATGCATTAATATCATCTGTATGTACATTCCCCCAGGTAACAATATATCTACACTTGAAGATATCCTGCACTGGCTATCATGTCACTACCCCCAAGAAACCCTACTACTTGGAGACTTTAACATAGACTGGAGCACCTGTTCCTCAGAATCCCCAACCACCCATATTAACCTGCATGCATTTACACAAATTATATCCACCCCTACCAGGATAGGTAAACCCAACCAAAAAGAAAGCATACTTGACTGGATACTCATAAATAGTCACCCCCAACTGTACACCTCTGGTACCCTCCTTGATGGCCTAAGTGATCACTTTCTCACATATGTAATTAAGCACACGACCATTAATTCCCAACAACCCTTACTCAGAAAGGTTAGAAACAATAAAAACTTTGACCCTGCCAAATTTCAACAAGAACTAAACTCATGTAATTGGTCTATTCTAAAACACCTCCCCTTAGAGGAAGCAGTAGCATACTTTAACAACAAATTCCTTGAGATCCTTGATTTGCATGCACCTGTTCGTTCAAAGAGAACTAAGGCAAAAACTGTGCCATGGCTTTCTAAAGAGTCTAAACTCAAAATTACCCTTAGAAACAAAGCATGGGCTTTATGGCGTTCTTCTAAAGACCCTCAAGATCACATTAAATACAGGCAATCCAGGAACGAAACCAAAAAGTAAATTTTACAAGACAAAAAAACAGTACTACTGTAATTTACAGACAGTAAATCAAAATAACCCTCAGAAGTTTGGGGCAGGTTTAAATAATCTACTACATCCTGGACAAACTTCAACCCCAATCCCTGCTGCTACTATTGATAAAACCCCTGAAGATGTTTCTGACGGTTTTAACCGATTCTTTACTGAGACAATTCAAGCCCTAGCTAGCCAACTACTTCCTAGCTCCCTTGGTCCTGAAAGTAGCACCCCTAGAAACCTAATTGCATTCAGCTTCCAACCAGTCGCCACTTCACTTATCCGTATCTTGATCAAAAAATTAAAACCCACTAAACTTTCTGCTGATCAACTCCCTGCTGAGTACCTACAAAAATCAGTTGATGCTATTGCTTACCCCGTCTCAATACTAATCAATCGAATCATAGTAGAAGCTAAAATTCCCAGCATCTGGAAAATATCCTATGTAATCCCACTTCACAAAGGAGGCAGCTCTACTGAATTCTCCAATTATAGGCCAATAGCTATACTCTCTCCACTTGCAAAGATTATGGAAAAATGTATTCATAGACAACTCATGCACCACCTAATCCAGAATCACCTTATGGCAGACACTCAGCATGGCTTCCATCCTCATCACAGCACTACTTCAACCCTCCTAGCCTTTACCAACACCATAAACCATAATCGCAACAATAATTATATATCCTCAGCCCTCTTCTTGGATCTTTCCAAGGCATTCGATATGGTTGATCACCAACTTTTAATCCACACCCTGCAAACATTCTGTCTAGATACTAGAGCCCTTCAATGGTTTCAATCCTACCTGAATGGTCGACAGCAGGCTGTCCTCTGGCAGAACAAACTCTCTAACCTTCTACCTAACACCCTTGGAGTACCACAAGGCTCTATACTAGGGCCCTTGCTGTTCTCCATCTTCATTAACAACCTTTATACTGTCATCCCAAAAGTCAGCTGTATCCAATATGCTGATGACTCTACTCTGATTTGCTCAGCCACATCTCCAGTAGAGTTATGGTCAGCTACCCAGGCCACCTTTAATACAATAGAAAACTGGCTTTCTGAACATCGTCTGATCCTAAATCCCAAAAAAACTAAAATGCTGTTATTTTCACCAACACGTTGGTCTACCACTTTCACCTTTACCATAAATTCAAATGATGGCACAATAATCTCCCCTGACCCCTCTACAAAACTATTAGGTGTCATCATAGACAATAATCTAAAATTCGACCTACATGATAACCAAACCATTAAAACCATCAATAAAAAACTAGGGTCACTTTACAGAATAAAAGCCTTCCTAACCCCTTCAGCTAAAATTGCCATAGCTCACTCTCACCTTCTTTCAACCCCTCTACTCTCGAATTTAAACAAGACTGTCCTTAACAAACTCTCAATTTGCTACAACCACATTGCCAGGTTTGCCACTGGGCTGCCTTTTAGGACACATCATTGCATCAATCTAAATCAGCTTGGGTGGCTTGAACTACCCAGCCTAATCCAGTATAACCAACTGATTATGGCCTATAAAATCCTCTATAATCCGGACAATATCCCTGTGTTAGAAAAATATGTACTTAAACATATATAGAACTGTTAGAAAAATATGTACTTAAACATATATAGAACTGTTAGAAGAATATGTACTTAAACATATACAGAATGTTAGAAAAATATGTACTTAGACATATATAAACTGTTAGAAGAATATGTACTCAAACATATATGTAGTGCAGAATTTAGAAATAGTATAATATGTAATGCATTTGATTCTATTTAACAATATGGCAGTAGAAATGATCTTGCATGTAACTGCTTGAAATTCAGCTGCAGTATGGTTAACCCCTGACCCTGGCAGTAGCCAGCTCAGCAAGCTTATTTCTTTCAGTAACTATAACCTGCTGGGTCAGAGAGAAATAAATATGTATGCATGTATATCTTTCTTCCTTCCACCGAGAAGGATGGCCTTGTGGGTACTATCAGAGATAGTGTACAGCTGCTACCAGAGAGACAAAGGAACGTATTAAGAAAAGAACCGACCATTGTTTCTGAACTAATCTAAGAGCCTTGGAAAGAGTAACATCTACAGAAAGACATTGTAATGGGCCAGGTGCCTCGCAAGGCTGTGTTATTCTCATGGGAAAGTTTTTAAAAACATTACCTAAGCATCTTCTTATGAATGAAGTATTATGGACTATAGTGATGTAAATGCCCTGTGACTGACCACGTCAGTAAGGTGGGCAAAAGCTGATTGCAAATGGTATATAATTGAGGGTATTTCCTGTATAGAGTCAGTCAAAACTCTATACTTGTTTTGTATAGTTTTTTGCCTCCTAATGTACATTAGTAAAGCAATATTGTTTGAACCTGAGCATCCTGTGTTATTGACTGTCATTTTGAAAAGCCTAATGATTTTTACAGTCTGATTTTAACAATTTATTTGACATTTTGGTCCTTCTAAAGCCGGAATTCCTTGGTAAGCTGCAGGTCAGAGTGCATGGGTGGTAATAAATCTGCGCAGGAGAAGCTGCCAAAATGGTTCTTCTTAAAGTGAAAAGACCTCCGACTGAATTGTTGTGTGTAAAGAGGCTGTCCACTTTCTGATCTGTGGCTGAAGAGCGGAAGACTGGGCCCCAAGAAGAAAAATATGCAGTCATAAACGGGAGGCTCAGGTAAGAAGAATTTCCCTCTTTGTCTTTGTTTTAGATCAGGGACCAGGTTACAGTGTACTGTTATTAAGATTTGTGATAGCAGGACGAGAATGTATTGAAGTACTGTATATTTGGTCATAGATCAGGGGAAAAACAAAGCAAAGTAAACAGTCATTCTAGACACTACTGTGGATACAGGGAAGAAGATACCACGTGGTACAAGAGAAGGGTTACGTAACAGTCTTTTTTTAAGACATGGGAAATCAGTGCACTGAGAGATCACGAGATCCGCCCCTAACGGATAATGTGAAGTATATGCAATTGCAGTGAGCAGATAATGTGAGATATTATACAAAATGTGTTAACAAATATGAATTTGATGGTAAACTAGATAAACTTTCACTAGTTAAACTCCTTAAACAGCTTAAATCTGATGCAGGAGGTCAGGCAAAAAGGCAGCACCAACTAGGCATACCTCAAGCACACAGGTGGATTGAGGAAGCAAATTGTAGAAAAACAGAAGCTTAGAAATTCAAAAACATTTTTAGACAACAGAGTGAAAGGTCTGACAGACAGAATCTCTGAGAAATGAAAACTTAAAGCAGACTGAACTTGCATTAATTAATGCATACAACAGGAAAATGAGACAATAGATGGATATTATGCTAGATTATTAGAATGCTTTAAACAACAATTAAAAAAATGCATTTATAAAAGGTTGCATTGCCTCTATCAGTAGCTTTATTACAAAGCATATGATAGATCACTGAACAAGCAGGCTGCAAGCCTTACTTGAGTATGCTAGACGTACTGAAAGACACTTTAATAGTAAAAAGAAAAGAAAGGGCACAAGTCTTCACTGCTGAAGACGGAGCTGAAGTATTTGTATTACAGTCAGGTAAAAAGGGCATCTAGCTAGAGACTGTAAACAAAATAAGAAAGCAATGACAGAAGATAAAGGAGATGAGGACTGACTATATGATAGTGATAACAACCAAAAATCATCAGGAAAGGTTAATAAACAAAAAGAAAATGTGAATGTAGTAGAGGGAATAGAGGAAGTACAAACAGATGTAGAGGATAAAAATGGAAATGAAATTTTAGATTTAGCATTGTTGAGCCTGGAGCTCTACCTAGCAGATACAAAACCAGAAGTAACACATCTGGTGGAGGGAAGGGAAGTCAAATTCCTATGTGACTCAGGAGCGTCACGGACTTTGATACACCCCTCCAAGTTACCTAAACATCCTGAATCACCTGATTATATATTAGTAAAAGCAGCAAATGGACAGCTATACAGGGAACCACTCTCCCATAATATAGCAATAACTGACCCTGTTTCAGGTATGACTCAGAAAAGTAAAATTGTAGTTTCTGCAAAATGTCCAGTAAACTTACTGGGAAGAGACCTTGTGCAGATATTTGACATAGCAGTAGTTCCTACCATGCAGGGTATGGAAGCACAAAGACAAATGGATGCTTTTGTGGTGTGATCAGAGGGTGAAGTCTATTATTGGTACAGCCAGGACCTAGTTACTGGTCCAGGGGCAGTAACCAAAGAACTGATGAACGTAGCCATCAGTAAGGTACCCTCCCTTGACACTGATCAGCAGCACTTGTTACATTGTACTCTATACTACTGTAGCACACCAGGACCTGATAAGAAATATGAGCAAGAATTGTTCAAAAAAAAAAATAAAAAAATCCTGCTGACAGATTAATATTACGAACTTTATGTTGGGATACTGAGGGAAACAGTAAAGTAAGCTGTTCATTACCTCAGGAATTCATGAGATTGTATAAGTCCAATAGACTGCCACATGTCAGCTTGACAAAAACCAAAAGTGTTAAATGGGCAGACTTAGAAAAAAAGGTAACAGAATGGGAAAACAGACTGATTTAGAAATGTCAGGACAAGGGATACAAAAACAAAAACTGAATTGGTTGACACAGACACATACAGCTGTACACTTGCAATCTAGTGAGGACAGCTGATTAGCATTTTTTATTTAAAAAAAAGAAGAGGCCTTGTGTAAAATTCCAACAACTCTGTGGTCAACAGGCAAGTTAGATGTAGGGCTTATTCAAACAGCAGGACCAGTTACAATTACCCCAAAGTCAGCTTTTAGACCACAGAAAAGACAATACCTTTTGAGAAAGGATGCAGAAGTAGGAATTAAGCCTATAATAGCAGCATTACTCAAAAGGAGTACTGGTAGAATCTCCTGATTCACCATGTGATACACCCTATTTCCTGTTAAAAAAGCAAACGGGGAATGGTGGATGGTACAAGATTTACAAGCTGTAAATAATGCAGTAATACCTAGAGCACCTACGGTGCCAGACCCACATACCTTGTTGAATGATTTAAAGCCACAACAGAAGTATTTTACCGTGGTAGATATAAGCAATGCTTTCTTTTCAATACCTATACATCCTGATAGTCAATATTGGTTTGCATTTACATTTCAGGGTAAAAGGTATACATATACTTGACTACCACAGGGATATTGTGAGAGCCCAATAATATTTGCACAAAAAATGGCTAGCAACCTGGCAGGGTTTACCCCACCGGGAGGTAGTCAAATTCTACTTTATGTAAATGACATCTTGCTAGCAGCACCCAGCAGCAGTGCAGGGTGGATACAGTAGCATTATTAAAATTTTTAGTAATACAAGGACACAAAGTAAACAAAAGTAAGTTACAACTTTGGAAAAAACAGGTTAGATACCTGGGATATGTGATATCCAATACAGGTAGAATACTAGATAAAGGAAAAAAGAGAAGGAGGAAAAAAACAGCAATTTTGCAAGCACCCAAACCAACAACTAAGAAAGAAATAATGTCTTTCTTAGGTACAACTAATTTTTGTTGGAGCTGGGTACCAAGTTATTTTACAATGGAGAACAGAAGCAGAAATGGCTTTCTGCAGGTTGAAGCAGTTAATAGCTTCTTCATTAGTTTTAGGACTTCCAAGTTATCACAAACGGTTCTTTCAGACCGTAGATTGTAAGCAAGGGTACATGACATCAGTATTAAAGCAACAACATGGGGATAAGCAATGCCCCATAGCTTACTATTCATCACAGTTAGACCCAGTGGTGCAATCTTTGCCTCACTGTGTACAAGCAGTAGTTGCAGCAGCAATGGCAGTGCAGGCTTCAGCCTCAGTGGTGTTATTCCACCCTCTCACATTGAGAATGCCTCATGCAGTTGCAATAATTCTGCTACAAGAAAAAGTTGCATACCTTTCTCCTGCTAGACATCTTTCATGTATGACCATACTGCTGAGTCAACCTCATATGAACAGTTAGTTTACCTAGACAAGATCTTACAGATATGCCCTTAGATGATGCTGAGGTGACATATTACGTGGATGGCTCATGCAGAAGGGGTCCTACAGGGAAGAATCTGGTGGGGTATGCAGTAGTTACAGATACTGAAATTTTAGAAGCACAAACTTTGCCACACAACTTGTATGCTCAAGCAGCAGAACTGGTAGCTTTGACAGGAGCATGTACTTTAGTAAAAGGCAAAAAAGTGAACATATATACTGATAGTCAGTATGCTTTTTCTACAGTGCATGTGTTTGCACAACAATGAAGAAAATAGAGGAATGATTACATCCAGTGGAAAACCTATTAATCATGCGCAATTTATTTTGGAGCTATTAGAATCTATTCAGTTGCCTACCAAAGTAGCTATTTGTAAATGTGTAGCTCATACAAAACAACAGGATAAGATTTCAAAAGGTAATGCACGAGCTGATGCAGCTGCAAAGCAAGCAGCCTCAGACTCAGAAACTTTATTTTTAAATGAGGAATTACAACCCTTTGAGATTTTAGATTTAGACATGTTAAAAACAATGCAAATGCTTACTACAAAAGCAGAAAAACAAAAATGGGTAAAACAAGGTGCAATTTTTGAAAATGGACTGTACATTTCCAAAGGGAAAGAAACAATATTAGATATGCAGCTTTGTTGAGCCATGGGCAGAGCCATGTCTCAACAGGGGGGATGGTACAGTTAGCAAATAGAATATTCCAAACATATGGATACATAAATTATACAATAACATTTTGTGCAGCTTGTCATACTTGTAACAAGCACCATGCACAAGGAGCATTCAAACCGAAGCAAGGGAGTTTCCCTACACCACCATATCCGTTCCATACTATTTGTATGGACTTCATAGAGTTGAATAAATGTGAAGGAAAGAAATACTGTTTAGTGATCATAGATATGTTTTCAAAATGGGTAGAAGCTTTTCCAACCAGGAATCCGGATGCAGCAACAGTGGCAAAGGCCCTAGTAAAGGAAATAATTCCTAGATTTGGCATACCGGAAAGAATCTATAGTGACAATGGGACACATTTTGTCAATCAGACAATTCAGCAACTTGGGAGATTTTTTGGGATTTCCTTGAGGAATCACTGCGCTTACCACCCACAGTCAGCAGGACTGGTGGAGAGGTACAATGGGATTTTGAAAAACAAGTTAAGGAAGTTGATGAGTGAGACTCAGAAGAATTGGATTTGCTGTTTACCTCTAGCATTGCTGAGCATGAGAACAGTTCCAAATGTAAAGGGTTTGACCCCTTTGAAGTAGTATTTGGAAGGGCATATTATGTGCCTCAGTGGAAAGCTCTCATGCCTGCAGAGCAGGAGGCTGACAGTTCATTAGCTAATTATATAAAGAAACTGTTAATGAATAAATCTGTTTTGCAGTTTAACTCTTTTTCAGATGAAAGACAGAACAAGAACAAAGAACTTTCAATTTGATTCACAAGGGCAAAATGGCCAAGAGTAAAGCAAATAGAAAAGCAGAGCAACCCCAGAACTATTGCATAATTATTTTGTTGGCTGTGCATTTGTTGACTATAAGTGTGACAATTTTTCTCTTATTGTGGGTTTTTCCTGCACTCAACCACACGAGTGAAAGTGAGAAGACGTGATGAACTGTTTATAGACTGGCATCCAAACTTTAACACATACCTGGCCATGAAACGTGTGTATGCAGAGACTATGAACATTTCAAATTGCTGGGTTTGTACAGCTATACCAACAGCATATAAAAGACTGTTAATGTCCGCTGTCCCTCTGGGGATAAATGAGACTTGGGAAAATTTGTTTTGATACAGGAACTGTGAGATCACAGGACAAAATAGCTTTATTTTTACCTGTCACACAAAAAGGAGTTGTATGTTTCTACAAAAGTGATACCCTCCAGGTGGGCTGGAGTAATTGTAATATAACAATGTCTTATAAATGTTACATTAAAGTCAGAAGTGGGGGTACTGTTTGTAATACTAACTATGATTCATATCTGAGTTCAATGAAAACTACATTAAATGCAGTGCGTGACAATCTAGTCTTAACTAAACAATTGTCTATTAAAGATAGGAAAATGTTTCATGCAGGGATAACACGTATTAGTACCAAAGTAATGATTTTATTTGTGGGAAAAAGGCATATGAATGGTTACCTGAGAATTGGTCCGGCAGTTGTTTTTGGGTTATCTGGTTCCAGCAATAAGACATACTGCAGAATTACCTTTGGGTAAGATACGAAATGTAGAAACAGCTCGAAAATCTGAAGGTCCAGTTAAGAAACCTGTGAATCCAGTTGGGAAGATCGAAGCTGGTTGAAAAGACCATAATTCAGTAAGAGACAGAAATAAATTGACTCATATGGACTTGGGCAACAGTGTTATATCCTGGGCAGGAATACTACCAGCCTATGGAGCAGTCAAATCGATCTGGGAGCTGAGGAAGCTGTCAAGATTTCTCGAGTAATGAGTAATGCAACTTTTTCCGCCCTAGAATTGGTGACTGATGAACTGAATGCAATGAGAACTGTTGTGCTACAAAATCGAATGGCTCTTTACTTCACCCTAGCGGCAAGAGGTGGTACACGAAGAAGAATGCTGTGCTTTTATCCCTGAGAATCGTCACGAGACAAATAAGCACCTAGAGGTAATTCAGCAAGTATCAGCAATGACTAAACCAGGCCCAAACCCACTGACGGACTTTTTCCAGAATCTGTTTGGGGGGTGGGGTTCCATCCTATTAAACATTTTAATTGCTATTTGTGTGGGTATACTCCAAATAGGAGCATGTGTTTACTGTGGAATTCCCTGCATGAAAAGATTAATCAAAGATTTTGTTGATATATCTGTTACTGAAACTTTTTACCAAGATTTTGAAATTGAAAGATTGATACCAAATGAAATTCTTTCTGAAATATAAAACAAATGACTTGCCTAAGTTGAAAGTTCCAGAGAGGAAGAGACTAGGGAATGAAATAATGTTGTTTATGTTTCTGAATAGAATAAAAAGCATTGATAGGAGGGAGAATGTTAGAAAAATATGTACTTAAACATATATAGAACTGTTAGAAAAATATGTACTTAAACATATATATAGAACTGTTAGAAGAATATGTACTTAAACATATACAGAATGTTAGAAAAATATGTACTTAGACATATATAAACTGTTAGAAGAATATGTACTCAAACATATATGTAGTGCAGAATTTAGAAATAGTATAATATGTAATGCATTTGATTCTATTTAACAATATGGCAGTAGAAATGATCTTGCATGTAATTGCTTGAAATTCAGCTGCAGTATGGTTAACCCCTGACCCTGGCAGTAGCCAGCTCAGCAAGCTTATGTCTTTCAGTAACTATAATCTGCTGGGTCAGAGAGAAATAAATATGTATGCATGTATATCTTTCTTCCTTCCACCGAGAAGGATGGCCTTGTGGACACTATCAGAGATAGTGTACAGCTGCTACCAGAGAGACAAAGGAACGTATTAAGAAAAGAACCGACCATTGTTTCCGAACTAATCTAAGAGCCTTGGAAAGAGTAACATCTACAGAAAGACATTGTAATGGGCCAGGTGCCTCGCAAGGCTGTGTTATTCTCATGGGAAAGTTTTTAAAAACATTACCTAAGCATCTTCTTATGAATGAAGTATTATGGACTATAGTGATGTAAATGCCCTGTGACTGACCACGTCAGTAAGGTGGGCAAAAGCTGATTGCAAATGGTATATAATTGAGGGTATTTCCTGTATAGAGTCAGTCAAAACTCTATATTTGTTTTTGTATAGTTTTTTGCCTCCTAATGTACATTAGTAAAGCAATATTGTTTGAACCTGAGCATCCTGTGTTATTGACTGTCATTTTGAAAAGCCTAATGATTTTTACAGTCTGATTTTAACAATTTATTTGACACCCTGCACTTAAAAATATCATCACCCCCTATAACAATCCTAGACTGCTTAGATCCTCTAACAAACTAATAATTCAGACTAGCAAAATGAATAACACAGCCGGTGACTCTCTCTTTGCAAACTCTGTAAGTAGATTCTGGAACTCTCTTCCAGCTGATATTACCTTACTTTCCACCTTAGATCAATTTAAAACTAGACTCAAACAACATTTGTCACTTAACTGGCTATGTCAATGTATCAAGCTTGGCTAACTCTCTCTAGAATGTGTAAAACATCTGTTAACCAGTTTACTGTGTAATTTAATTTAATCCTGACGTGCTCAGGATTAACTCTAACATGTGGAACTTGTTTAACTTGCTTACTTATGTAATCTCTGTAAATAGTCTGTAATATGTAATGTTGGTATTATGTAATGCTGTATCTGCTTACCCTTGGAGCTTTTCTCCCTGGGCCTCCACTGAAAATGGACATGCATCCAGTCAGACTATCCCGGTCAACAAATGTAAAATAAATAAAAATAAAAAAATATCTTTATTTATCATTAATATTCTCAAGATTTTTTCTTTGCACATTTTCCCAAGCTTAACCACTCTTTTACATTTCAAAAAAACATGCTCTGTTGTCTCTTCCTCCCCACAAAATAAACACATATATTCAACTTTTTTTTAAATGGCATAGTCCCCTTTGTGAATGACTTATTTATTACCATTCTCCATAAGAAATTATACTTAGTACACTATGTTTCCTTGCCTTAATGGCTTTTATCACTTCTTCTGGTAAAATTTGCCATGGATTTACATAAAAATACTGTTTAATCACATCATTGTACCACATCCTTCTATCCTTCTCTATATTATGGATTTTCATTTTTCACATTAGTTTTCACACTAGCATTTTTTCTTGATAATTTTTAATTTCTTCTTTCAATTTATTTAATCCTTATCTCCTTTTCTTATTCTCATCATTGCCCCAAAATGTTCTACTTATATATTAAACATTTTCACTATTAATTTCTCATTCTCGTCCTTAACCCACTTTAATACTCCATATAAATTTAAAGAAACAGAATAAACAACGGGATTTAATAAACCTAATCCCCCTTCATCTTCACTAATTTTCAACATATCTCTTTTCACTGGGTTTAATCTTGAACCCCCATATGAAGGAAAAGATTAATTGCACAATTTATTTTTCATATTTTTCTGGGATCATATAAACATTTGACATATATGCTATTTTCCCATTAAAACAGAATTTGACAGATAAACCTTTTTTGAATGCTAATCCATCAGTCTTCCACACAAGACACATTACTTTCATATCTTTAATCAGGCCCTCCCATTGCCTCATAACAACATAATTTTCTTATATTTTATCCCTAACCAGGATACTTCATTTACTGAAAAATACAAATACATCCCTCCAATTTTCACATCACCCAAACCTTTACTTTTATCATTATTTATGGTTCTTCCCATTTCCTTTAAACGTCCATTCAGACAAACACTTCCCTCATCCATATTTTATTTTTAGCAACCACAATCATATCTGCATATGTAAAAAAAAAACACTAGAATCACCACTTCCTTTTGTATCACATGTCTAGCATCTTTCATTTTTTAAACTACTTCACTCACTATCATATTCATTACTAATGCAAACAATATCCCAGTCATGTGACACCCTTGTGGGACAGACGAAGAAATGAGGACATAAGAGCAGAAGCCAAAGTAGCTCCAGTTGCAGTAAAGATCAAAGAGAACAGATTACGGTGGTTTGGACATGTGCAGAAAAGCAGAAGACAATCTGGTGAGGAAGATTTGGGACAGGCAGGAAGAAAGTAAGAGGAAGCAAGGACGTCCAACATAGAGGTGGATGGATTGTGTGAAAGAAGATCTGCGACAGTCGGTGCTGAGGAGGAGTGTGGCTCTGAATTGAGAGAGTTGGCAACAGTTAACACGATACCCTGAACTTATGTAGAAAAATGTGAAAGGGGGGCTGATGATGATGTGATGACCTTGTCTTGTACCACACTTTATGCATATTTTTTTACTCAGCCACACATTCACTAATGCACTCACTCTATTATTTTGATATGCTAACATAAACAGTCTCAAAATTGTATTACCTGTTCTATACTTTTCCTTTATATCCCACAAAGCATCATGTCCTACTATATCAAATGCCTTAGTAGTATCACACACCACAAGTTTCACATCTTCCCTTTTACTTATAATATCATCTACAGTTTCTTGAACCACTAATAGTTCCTGGCGCCTCTTCTGTTTTATACCATATATACTTTCTTCCACAGTTCCCTTCACCCTTCTTTCCATTCTTCTCTGTATTATTCTCATAAAAATATTATCATCTGTATTATTTAATGTGATAGGTCTCCAATGTTTTAGTTTATTCTTTTCATTTTTCTTCCCTATAAATTTTAATACCCTACTACAAAACCCTTTAGAAACAAACCTTTCTTTCAACAATTTATTCAAAACATTTACAAAGCTCTCTTTGCCAGTCCCTTAATTTCTTGTACATTCTATAAACTATACCATACCCTATACCATCTGGACCTGATACTGAATCAACTTTTACTTTCCTAAGTGCTTCAACCAATTCACCAATAGTAATTTATTTTTAAATTCTTCCTTAACTCATTCTTGATTTTTTTTACTTATACATATTTTTTACATGCTGTACTACAATACTCATAATTTATTCTTGTATTCTTTACCTCTCATTTTACATTTTTCATTTCCTCATTAAGCTAATATTCTCCTTTAGTAGTTTACACAGATATGCAGATGCTTACACCCTTCTCCCTGGTAAATAATATATCTGCTTATGCAGCAATATCTTATTTTTTTTCTCAATTTCTTTTATATATTTAAGAAGATAAGAACATACAGGATATATGCTGAAGGCTGAATGAACCAGAAAAATAAGTCTGTATAAAACAAGTATATCCAGCCAACAAAGCAGAGATTAGCACTTAAAATTCTGTTTATTAAAAGAAATGCTAAAAACTATAAAACAATAAAAACACAGAGAAGAAGAGTGCTTTCACACCAAACATAGCTGCTTCCTCTGTTTTTAGTATTTGAGCTGATTAAACCTAACATTAGGAGAGGTGACATTAAACCAAAGTGCTAACTGTGGGGAAAATTTTAAATAGTTCTGTACCTTTAAGACCTGTGCAGAGATCCATGCTTCTAAAACAGTGGCAAGCTTTGACTCTTGAGATGAGTTTCAGCTATATGAAACTACTCATTGAATTTTTTCAACCTATTAAGATGTCATTGTTGAAAGAGATTATGGCTGAGACAGATGGACTTAATTGTTTTCTTACATCCGCAGCCTGCAAACAAAAATTAGACAATTTATATGTAGATGTAGCTGCTTATGAGAAGTGGTTGCATGATATAAATTGGAGAAAACTTCTGAGGGACTTTGCTGATTTTAAAGAAGGCCATATGTTGTCATGGTCAAGAGATGAATCGTCTGTTCGTTCAGGTTGCCCTGCTATAAAATATGCTTAATACTGTGAATACTGCCACTAATGAGCTGCCAGCTGAGGGAAATGCTGTGTCATCAGTAAGCCCTGCCTCTGCTACTACAAAAACTGAGACTTTTAATTTAACTAAAGACTGCACTACTCCTTTAAATGTTTCTGCCTTAGACAGACAGAATACTTCTGTCAACAATGTTATACAACTTTCTGGGTCTACCTGTGGCATTAAGAGGTCATCTTTTTTGGATTTGCAACTTCCAGATCTGATAAAAGGGAAGATACCAGAAAGGAATTGCTCTAGCAGTGGGAATTGCATTAAGCAAAAGAGAACCCATTGGCAAACACAGTTGGACTTGGGACCCTCGGATGAAGCAAGATTCTGAGAACCTGATTTTCAATATCTTTTCTGCTGTTCTCACAAAAGAGCAAGTAAGAGTCTTTAACAAAGGACTTTCCTTTAGACCTTCTAAAAGTTCAGTATTGTGTGATGTTTTACTAAATCTTAGACTTTTTGCGAGAAGCATTTCTTTAAAAACAAATGTTGGTGATGCACAGTTCCAGAATGCTACATTTAAGAAGCCTAGTCAATTTGTTCCAGCTAATGCACCTCTGGCTGAAGCATTCCTTAGAGTATGTCAGCAGGATATTAGAGAGGCATTAAGTTGCAAACATACAATTTTTTTTTATAATTTGACTGAGATGAATTTCATGCTCTATATGAATTAATGTCACTTGAACATTTGCGTATTCTACCAGCCGATAAAGGGGGTGGGATTGTGCTTATGGACACTGTTAAGTACTTAGTATGACTAATACACTGAGTGATGTTTCTACCTGTCAGAAGCTAAGTGATGTAAATGTTAATGTACTTTTGAGTGATATACAGGTGAGCCTACATGAACTGCTTATGGAAGGCACCATAGAGAAAGACATATGAATACTTTTTAGTCGAATATCCAACTATACCGATTATTTATGGCCTTCCAAATGTGCATAAATGTTTACGGGACCCACTCATGAGACTTATTGTTTAAGGTCATGGGTGGGCCACTGAACCGCTTTCTATTTTTGTTGAAAAAAGCTATGTCCTGTAGTTGACAAAGTGGACAATGTACTGAGAGATAAAAAGCATTTTCTTTCATTGTTGTATGATTGCTCATCCGGCTTTATTGGGACTAACTTAATGCTTGTTACCATGGATGTTACATCACTGTTCACAGTGATGCCAAATGGTATAGGCACTACTTTGTTAGGCTATTTTTGTCTTAACACTCAGGGTATAGTACTATGCAGATACAACTGCTATGCACTTTACTTGAGATTATATTAGAGCATAATGTTTTTGTGTTTGATGATCAGCTCTTTCTACAGAAAGTTGGGGTTAACATGAGCACAATGTGTGCCAATAGCTATGCTAATTTAGTCATGGCTTATTGGGAATCTCTACATGTGCTGGCTGACCAAAATAGATTCTGTCAGTTCATCACCTTCTATACTCATTTTATGGATGACGTCTTCTTTAATTAGACAGGTCCACAAGATATAATCACAGATTTTGTGGAGCATTCACAAAGTGCCGTGAGCTTCCTTAATTTCATTGTAAAACACTCAAATGAGATAAACATTTTAGATGTTAATTTTTACAGAACTCACACAGGTCTAAGCACAACTATATATAAGAAGCCTTGTAAGAAAGTAAATACATTACATAGATGCAGCATGCATCCACATTTTGTTCATAGACATGTGATGAAGGGACAGTTCTAGAGATTATCAAGTCTGTGTCATAACGATGGCGACATCTTAGAATCTTTTGCTCAGCAGAGAAAAGATTTTTTATTAAGAGGCTATACAGAAGAGACTGATGTAGCACAGAAGGAAGTGCTAAGGCATAGGTCAAAATCTGCTGGACCCTATTTTTCTGCTAGAAATGATAATATTGCATCTATCCCTAACGCAGACACAAACAAGGTTAGGCTCTTCCTTACTTATTCTAATGATGTTAATGTTGTCTGCAAATATAGTTAAAAAGAATTGGTATATTCTCACTGCTGATGAAAAATATAACTTTGTTGGGTGAAAGTCCTCATTTTTGATTTAAGAATAATCGGTCTCTGAAACAGTTATTGTGCTATAAACCTGCAAGGAGTAAAAAATGTACTGTTATCAAGCAGGAAAAGGATGTATCCATGTAAATCTTGTAAAGTGTAAATATATGAATAGTACTGATAATTACAAGAATAATGTGACTGGACATATTTACCATTTTAACTTTTTTGTAGACTGTAAAAGCACAAATTTAGTGTTTCTTGCTGTCTGCAAGATATGCGAATGCTACTATGTTGGTAAAATGAATAGGGCCCTAAGGAACAGGATACAGGAGCACAATAATGACATTTCTAAGAAAGATATCACAAATGCCCTTGCTAGACATGTTGCAGCCACTGACCTTTCTTATAAATTTACATTCCTAATATTAGAGCTGATTAAACCTAACATTAGGAGAGGTGACATTAAAAGAAAGACTGAGTGTGCAGAAACAAAAATGGATTTTAGAACTGCATGCTGACTGTAGGAAAGGTTAAATGGTTCTGTACCTTTAAGATGTGCTGAGATCTAGAGCTCTAGCCTGCCCCGATTTGTAAATGAGTATTTAAGGGATGTTTTAACTGCTGTCTATTACATCTAAGGACGTGCTGTGATAGGCATGAATGTGCTCATCTTCTCTGTGTATTTTATTGTTTTTAACATTTGTTTTAATAAACTGAATTTAAGTGGTAATCTCTGCTGTGTCAGCTGGATATACTCGTTTTATGCATTGTTTTACGTAGTTCTTTTTCCATATCATAATACCCTATTATATTCAAGTGTAAATTCTCCAATACATTTCTTTACATCTTTCCATACATCACTTTCTCTTCCTTTCTTACATCATCCTGCCATTGAAAAAATCACCTTTTATACTTCTTTTTAAATTCAATCCACCAGACAATTTTTATAAAAGTCCTTCACAATTGTGTGATCCCTCCATCACCGCAATGCTTCCCACTTTCCAAATTCAGCTCATAATTTCTCATTTATTCTTTTTAAATCCTTTACTGTTTTAATATACCCTCTTTCCTGCATTTCCTCCATCTAAATTGTTAAATGATCTGAAAAAAACTGTCTCTACTGTATCACCATCTGTTACACCTAAACCTTCCAATAGCACAAAATAATCAATTTCAGATCCAATTGCCCCTCTTCTATAAGTCCGTTTACTTTTATTCTACACAGTTAACTTATATCACATCTTGTGTTTAACACCTTTCTCTTTCATTTTACTTTTTCCTTTAAATTACAGTTAAAGTCCCCTGCAATAATAATTTCCATGTTAACCACCACATAATGTAATATTTTATGAAACAGATTATCTCTTTCCTTGCCATTTATATATGCTATAATTCTTATAAACATATTCCCTCCACCTCACATCTATAACAATTAACCTTCCCATCTTTACCAGTGTTACATCTAATATTTTTATTGTTTTTTTACACAATAGAGCCACCGCAAAACAACATTCACTTCCAAAATTCCATATTATATTTCCACCCCATATATTTTTTGTTTGCAATCTTTCTTTACTTGTCAGAAATTATACCTCCTTTAGAAGAGTAATATCTACTTCCCATTTAGCATACTATTACAATAACCACCGTCCAGATTCAATAAACTCCATGTAGGTTTTGCGTAGAGTCTACACAGTGTTTTGTGTACGTGATACTGCTCATCATGCTGTATTGCACCATGCATATTAATAATGATTGGCGCACGTAAGCAAGGTTTCACGGATCGCACCAGTGTTGTTGGCCACAAAGCCTGTAGTCTGAATATGGATCATACGTCCCAAACTTTTAGTGCAAGAAATCTAGACAAAGACTAAACTAAAGAGTGGACAAAGGGCCAAAAATAGGGACAGATTTACTATATTGTTCTAAAAAAGATAGAAGGTAGATAAAATAATAGGATTTGTGTTAGCATGCATTTTCTGAAGGATATGAAGTATGAATTCTGGACATTCACCCCCCTTTTTCTTTTTTTTTGAGGCCAGTGTTTGCATGATGTGCCATTTAACAGAAAATTGATTGGCTCTGCAGCACACAAAATGAAGGAATTGACCACCTAGGTTGCAGACATAAACTGGATGCATTCAATTAGTACAAATGGCCATCACACAAACACTGTAAGTGGCATTGTGCTGTATCTAACAGCGACAACTTTACAATAAATACTAAGATAGTGAATATCATGTCATTAATCCTGTGGCAGCAGGTGTTAAATGTAGGTCTGGAATGCAGATGGTCCAAGGTTCTAGAATAGAGTGTGCAAATTTTGTTTTACTGTTGTGAGATTGCAGATTATAGCAATGAAGTACAAAATACACAACTGCTTTCTCAACTTTCTTGTGGCAGAAAGGAGAACCATAGACATGGTCCATTTGACTAGCACATTTCCACAAGTGCCTAAATACCAAATGATGTTGGAATTACAGTGCTTGCTACTGTTGCACATTGCTAAACATCACACAGAAATGGTGCCTGGCAGTGTGCACCCTCGCCTACCATGTTTGTGAGATGGTAAGAGATGTTTAACATTTACAAATGTTGCAAAACCAAAATGTGTGCAAAGTAAGGGGAAGACATGTAATTAGTGGAAAAATGTCAGGATATAAAATGCAATTGGCAGGAAATGCTCATTCTACATTGAGCTTGAGCTATAATAGATATGTCTGGTGTTGCTGGTGAGGGAGTGTGCTTTCGGGTGCAGAGGTGAGGTGTCCAGGAGTCCAAAGTTTTTGTTGCACTCCTAGTTAAGGAGCATGGGCCCAGTTTGCTGCAGTGGAACTATTCAGACTCAGAAAACAAGTCTGAAACCCAGAATAGTATTGCCATGGCTTTGACCAGTGCTACAGGTATCCTCCACACTGCTGAGCAATTCAGACATGACTTTCATGACCTCCGGAAGAGGAAGCTGGATATCCTCGACCATTGGATCAGGGAATTTAGTACAGCGGACACCCCACAAATGTGTAAGTATCAATTTCAGTGAGTAGTTGTTAACAGTTAAAAGGTAAATATAGTCACGACTTTTATTCATAATGGTATCCTGTTCTGTTTGGTCCATAGCTGCTATGGAGTGAGCCTCAAATGTCAGGTCCCATGCCATATGTTTAAGGATGTGAGAAGCATAGGTATGTATGCATGAGAACAGTACTGTTCTAAATAGTATTTTAATAATAATAACAATACATTTTATAGTAATCTAGTAGCATTAAAAGTTAAGGACCACTTAGTTGGTATTTAATGCAGTTGTACTAAACTGAGTATGCATATCTCAACTGTAAAAGATAGTTTGCATGCCTTAGTGTGTAGCACACAGCAACAGTGTCATATTCTTAAACAACAGTGAGCATGCATCTCTGAACTGTAAAAAGAAAGTATGCATGCAGTAGTCTGTAGGACAAAATAACAGTATAGTATTAGAGAGTAATGAGCGGTTGTAGGTTCAAAAACCACACATCCCAAATATCAAACACTGTTAGGTTTTCATCATTATTGCAATGTAACTTCATACCTCTATACCAGTGGCACAAAAGGCCTTCTGTAAACTGTAATCAGTATAACTGGAACACTCATATGTGCAATATATGCACACGTCATGGATTGGTGGCTGCAATCTGTACTATAGTGTGCCTCTATTATGAACTGGATAGTCTTAAAAGTAATGCAGAAATTTGTTAGGAGTTAGTAGTGTTAAAAGTAAAGGTAACAGAACAGAGTCAAATAATTGTATCAATGCATTGTATGTCACCTGTGAAATTACTAATGTTCTCGTTTTATTCTCTTATTCCAACCATTTTCTCTTTTTTTCTTAATTTTTTATTTTTTTGTTTTTTTCCCACAGGTCAGTGGGGTAGGCCTGTCTCTTGGGATCCTCCTGCCCCCATTTAACTGGCTACAGCACCACTGCTCTGTCTCTTGTCTTGTTTGTCTTGTCTGCCTGCAATTGCTTCTTCATATGCCCAACTTACCTCACGCACACATTCCTACATCCCTTCCCCAACATTCCTTTCTCTCAAAAAAACAAAAAAAAAAAAATAGACGTCTGTTCCACAAAAAAAAAAAAAAAAAAAAAAATTCTACATACATAGTTCTCCATTTTGCACTTGTCTTCATGACACACTTGATTCGGTCCAATTGGCTATACAACATGATTGTGTTGTGATCCTGCATTCCTCAATCCAATGGTCCAGGGTATCCCTCTTCCTCATTCTGATGTCTCTGTAGCGATTCCTACATTGTTCACCAGTGCGGGAGATACTGGTACCACTGGTCAAAGTTCAGGCAAGACTATTCCATGCCTCTGCCTTGTAATCCAACTCACAATAGTCCCTCTGCAAAAGCCTGGGTCCATGTGCATTCATTAGGAATCCAACAAACACTTTGGACTCCTGAACACCCCACTATGAGCATGGAATCTCAAAACCTCTCCATGAATGCCTGCCATCCCTACCACAGATCAAGACCAATGTAGAATGATGCTTTCCTGCCAATTGCAGGTATTGTGCTTACTGAGACTGCGCAGTTTTTGGTTTTGCAACATTTAGAGGTGTCGTGCATCACTTACCATCACACAAACATGGTGCACGAGGGTGCATACTGCTGGAAAATGTGTTTGCATGATGGTCAGTAGTATCAATTGAATACATCCTATGTATGTTTGTGGCTTTCTGGGTTCTGCCTGCTACCAGGGTGGTCCATTTGTCCAGTTTGTGCACTGTCACTCTACATGGAACTGAGATGACCTTACCCAATCCCATTTGTGCTAAGTGGTGTATCACACAAACAGTGGGCCCAAAAGAAAAAAATAATTAAAATACGGAGAAATAGTTGAAATGAATAAAAGCAATCTATGACATACACAATAGAAAATGTTAGTGCACATGAGATATGACTACATAGGTCTTGATCCCAACTCTCACTCCAATGCACCTTCAGAAAACAGGATGGGGGACTTATCCATCTTTTCCACACAAACAGTTTTGCAGCAAAGAAATGAAGTAATTCCTCACACAACCAAGTGCAACTGAATGTACACTGATATCAAGGCATAACCTGTTATTTGGAAATGTATTATATTTAATATATTTGGATGTAGTGCACACACAACCGGTTATGATCATTTCTTAAAAATATAAGGCTCTGTCTTATCTTTCTGTGTTTCTTGGTCACTCATCAGTTATCTGACCACTACTCAGAGGTATGCAGTGTGCAACCCAGTCTATATCATTTACCTTAAAATGTGTGAGGATATTAACTGGGAATACTATGATACGCAGTTGCCATCAAATGGAGGGCATGTTGGATGGCACAAATAAGCATAAACTGCTGTTCTGGGGAGGGGGACAAAGGTGGGTTCCTGTTATGGCACATGCAAGTGTATACTGTTCTTATGAGGGGGGTGGGGCCAGGCTGAGCTTCTGTTATGGCACCAACAATGATATGTTGCTATTGTTACTCTCCTTATTTTGCATCCTGCCTGTATGATCTTGTGACGGTTTGTGAAGTCAGAAACTGCAATGCGTCGCACTACGTTCTAATTTCTGTCTATTATGATTTCCCATTTCAAATGTATGGTGATAAACTAAGGGCATACAGTGATCATCAGCACTTTGGGGAGGTATCAATGTGTGAATCTTTGAGGCCTGAGGCCTACTATTTGCTAATGGACACATACAAGTCAAATAAGTCTCTGCTATAACATGTTACTTTAATTTCTGTACAGATCTCCCACCTTTTACTTGCTTACTGTACCAAGTGATGAAATACAAAGACATGCCATAATATTTTTATACAATACAGTACATGTTCAGGACTTACCTTGTAAATGCAGCAGTTGACACAGTGTTACTTCAAGACTGACTGTGATGCAAGCAGTAGACAGCTAATACATGGGAAGGTAAATGCTGTGGCTCTGAGTTGAGGCTGGAAGAGGTCACAGAGTTCCTGTATTGTGTCCCTGTCTACCCTGTAGCACTCTAGTCCATGTTATGAGAAGTTAAGTGTGGCCTGAAAACCTTTCTCTGTCTCAGCCTAGGCCTATTGACAGCAGAAGCAGCATTGCCTGCAGCCTGTAGCACATACAAATGGAGTTAAGCAGCAGCAGCTCCTAACATTCTGTCTGTGTAGACTTTCTGTCTGTACTCCACTACTTTTGTAATCCACAGGGAAAACCAGCATGGAATCTGCATGGTTGCTTTATAACTTGTTGAATAGCTTCATCAGACTAGTTGATTAGCATGCAATTCAGCAGCTTTTGCTGTAATTAACATTTCTGGAACACAGGCTAAGACAGATGAAATCCATTAATAATCTACTCCATTATAAAAAGGTAGATGTGTGGCTAGCCAAACTGATAATGAGGGCACTTACTATATGTTTGCAGGATTTCACAGATGCAAAATATTTTGCAAAGATATCTTTACAGAGAAGTATTGACCTTCAGGAGGTATGCTGTCATTTGTTACCTACATAATGCATATGCTGGAATAGAGTAATGCATAATGTGAAACAAAGGCTTTTATACTCTTATCTTTATGCATTAGTAATAAGTGTACTGATGGTATGGCCATGTTTGTCAAGCCATTTCAGAGGTACAAATGACTGACAATACATGAAAATAGAAAGCTGTATGAAATTTATGTACAAATGTTTCAGGGACAAGTCCTTTGAAAGCACATGGAGCATTTCAAAGATATTTTATTACCAAAAATGGCTCATGTGCCTGTTCTTTTGTAGGTGGGGAGAACAAGTAAAGGTTACTGTTATGTCACAAACTAGAATGGACTGTTCCTTTGGAGAGTGATACAGTTGAGTCACTGCTACGTCACATACAAGGATATGTTGCCTTTGCTACTCTCCTTGATTTGCATCCTGCCTGTTGTTAGTATTTCACAGTTGTAGACTGTTTCATGTTTTTCTAGCGTGTACTAATAACTGCCTACCTTTACTGTTTTACCTGGTAACAGTTACGTTGTAGTTATGTAATACTTACATGTATTATCATTCTGTTGTCTTTTACGACACAAAATGTCATTGAGCTGGAGACCCCCTTCAGTGAATCAGAGAATAACATAATTGTTGACGTGCTCTATCAACATGGGGCATTTCTTCTGGGAAGGGGTCATCCCAATAAGCAAGAAAGGCTAAGAGTATGGCAGCAGATTGTTGCCAACATCAATTCTGTGGGCGGCCACAGCCAGACATATGAGCAGGTGTGCCAAAGGGCCACTGACATGATTATCTCTGCATGGAGGCATGCAGCTGCTGTTGCCTGAGACCAGAGGGTAACTGGGACTGGGCTTGCTACAGAACCACCTCTCACCCCCAGTGAGGATGTCCTGACCAATATCCTCCAACAGGATAACTCACAGCAGAGTGGAGCACAGCATGTCATTGATGTGGGTGCCACTCCTTCACAGTCCCAGGAAGAGCTTCCAGGTAGCTCTGTTATATGACCAGCTGAATACTGTTGTATAATAAAACAATTGAAATAAAAGTTAGTTCTGTGTCACATGTCTTTTTTTTTTGGGGGGGGGGTTAAGGATTGGTACAGTGATAAGCTCAGTTTGGAGTTATCAGCCACATTCTTGTTGAAATACACTTAATTCAGATATAGAGGAGTACATGTAGTACCCCCTTTCTTACTGATAAATGTGATGATGTTGCTCTTACCTCTTGCTTAACTTATTTCAGGATGATCAGGAAGCCAGTGATGTATGCCTCCTGCAGATGGTAAGCCAAATAAATTCATTTCATTACTGCAGATCAATTTAAATAAATATGTGTCATTTTAGGCCTGCTGTGTATATTGCTGTACTGTCTGTCATAGTGCGAGTACTGTTAGTTGTTTAGCATATATTGGACCACAGTAGTGCAGTATTAATGTATGCCCATGTTTTTCCCTTTTTATCACAGGTGATCATAACTTTGAGTGTGTGGGCCCTGTGCCACCTGATGTCAGTGTCTCATCAGACACTGATAATGACCGTGACAAAACTGAGGCACAGTTGGGGGGTGCAGAGGTTGAATCTAACAGAGAAGTTGACATCCAGCCACCCCTTCATTTTCCCTGGACATAGGCAGTAGGCCTATGCCAACCCAGTCCACTGATATTAGACAGGTGGAGGGCGGGGACATTGAGCTACTGCGACTTCAATGCCTGTTGAGTCTGGCCAGAGCTGGAGTGTTGGTGAGGTGTCACTAAGGAGTGTTGATAGGGGTGCTCGGAGGGGGCATGCTGACTCTCCTCCACCTGGTGCAAGTGTCTCTTCCTATGTCACTCAAAATATGTTTAGGGCCATCATGGAGGCACAGACACATTCATAAAGGTGCTGCAAGCAAATGCTCAGGGTTGTGGATGTGGCAAAGGCTGATATGCATGACTGCATCCACTGTGTCACAGATTCACTGGATTGGCAGAATTACTCATTGGAACAAGGGGTGTCTGTGATGGACCGAATAGTGTCTGTCATGGAACAAGCAATGCCTGTGATAAAACATCTGCTGGGAGGGGAAGAGCATCCTCGTGGGTGTAGGTCAGCCACAACATCTGCTGATAGCCAATGTGACCATGCCCGAATACACTCTCATGGTGGCAGTACTTCTACTGGCCCATTGGTGAGTGTTCTGTCCACATCCAGATGTGGCAGCACATAGGGTCATGGTCCTGGATGTTCCAGTGACGGGAGGATGTCCAGTCACATTCAGATACCAGCACTGCATCTGGCCTTCAGCGTGGAGGTGCCATTGCAACTCCTGGCAGAGCCAGTTCTCATGGTTAGGGATGACAATGATGAACCATCACCTCTATCATTCATGGCTCACACCTGTCTGACATACTAAGACATAGCCCTATCACTGAGCTTGGCTGTGTTC
The DNA here is from genome assembly GCF_019279795.1 of Protopterus annectens. NCBI lineage: Eukaryota > Metazoa > Chordata > Ceratodontiformes > Protopteridae > Protopterus > Protopterus annectens. The sequence goes on along the minus strand of NC_056750.1, from coordinate 180,572,730 downwards.
ATGTAGACTCTCACACACCACTTTCACATGGAAAACCCCTACAGACACACACACAACAGTTGCATGGTTCAGCCTGCCTGCTTCCCTTTCTTAATCACACAAACTCACCAACCTTTTGTCTCTGTCTAGGACTCCTGCCCCGCACCCCCATACAACACCCTGTGCAAGTGATAACTGTGCCATATCCCTGTTTTCTCTATTTTGGAGTCAGGGATACAAAAGCTTTGTGTTTGATACACAGGGTGCATAGCTACATTAGTGCCTAGTATATCTGCATTTGTGTTGTTGAACTGATAATTGCACCTGTCACTTATATTTGTCTTCCCAAATTATACAGTGGACAGCATCATCATGTCAGTATTTTCTACTGTAGTCTCTTGTGAGGGTTGTGAAGTCAGGAACTGCAATGTTTCTCATTACTGTCGTAACTTTTCTCTTTAATGTTTTCCAGTAAGTATGTATGATGCACCTCATAAGACATGCCATCACATTCAGATCTCAGGATTATATGACAACATTGTAGTCAGACTCATCAGAACAGTAATACAGTATAATTCTCTTTTTTGCATGAACCTCACCAGACACATGCAACAGCTGGACAGAGCACAGTGCTTTCTCATCAAGATAACACAGGGCCTACTAACCATTACATGATGTATGTGGGTAGATTAAAAGACATGTCCCTGTCAGCTGTCTGGTACTGCATTAAATTGCAACTGTTATTCTAAGCCCCTTAATTTTGGTTTAAGCACTTGGGCTTCAGGATGGTTGTTTTACATTAATAAGGTTTGTAGTCTACACTCTTGTTGGAGGAGACAATAGCCTCTGCCCTTCTGAGCTGGGAATTGCTGGTTGAAGGCTTATTGTGCCTGTCCTGTGTGTATTTGTTATGGTTTAGCACTTTGGCTCCAAATCAGTTATTTTACATTAGAAAGATTTGTGGTCTAGACTTTTGTGCCAGGAGAGGATAGCCTACACCCTTCTAAACTGGGAATTACTGGTTGAAGGCTTCTTGTGGCTGTTATTCTGAAAAAGTCTTAGTTCTGTTTTAAGCACTTGGGTTCCAGACCACTTATTTCATACTAGGAAGACCTGTGGTCTACACTATTCTACTGAAATGCTACTTTTTTTTATTTTTGGAACGACAATTTTCTGCACTTTGAATTGCTAGTATTTCTGCATTTCATAGCATAGGCTAGATTCAGGCTTGTTAAATCTATACTTTCTGTTATCATTTGAGCAGTAAAACCAGCCATTAAGAAGCCCCCCCTACACCCCTGTGGCATACGTGTGCAGCCAAGGACCCATCTGAGTTGGGGATTGCTTGAATAAGGCTCAGGCTTGACCTTTTTCTTTGTTTACTTTTCTAAAATCATTTAACTTCATTTGTATTTCAGCATTGTATTTAGGTGGGTTTGCACTCAGTTTACCAGAGGTGCTCAGATTGCACAGCTGCCCTGCTAGCAAGTCAGTTGTGCATTATGAAGCACTGACAAAGTTTCTACCCCTAGCCCTCTATAGAAAAGCTGCTTTTTGTTAGTCTTACAGTAAAGGCTGGTCCATCTAGCCCACTCTCCACTAGTTACTACAGTATATACTGGCCATAATGGATGGACACCATTTCTCCAACCAGCCTGCTTGACATGGACATCCTGAGTCAATGTAGCAGTTGCCTCATGTATACTGACAATCAGTTGCTTCTAAAATAAACAAATATAACATGTGAGAGCAGTATCTATATTATGAGTATGGAATCATTTCTGTCACATAACAAACCAGATATCAAACAGGTTGTCAACACACACACTTCATCTTTTTCACATAAGTTCACAACACATAAATTCACATACTTGTAGGTGGTCGCTAGAAGCCTTCCTAAAGATCAGAGACTTCCCAAGCACAAACCTACTGCACACACTGCAGATCCAACAGAATCCACTACACATAAGAATACGAACAACAGTGTCTCAGCCAATAATCCCCTAAGGCAAAACACCTCAAAACCAAGTATTTTGGTCAAAGGCAACCCACAGTGATACAAACAGATGTCACCCTCACCAGGCTGCACAAGGATAAGGTCATGGTCAGCTGCCTGTCAGGTGCAGGGATCCATCAGATCACACATACACTCACATCTCTCAACAAGTACCATTATGACTCTGTCATAGTTCATAGTTCATGTTGGAGTGAATGACTAAGTACCTCAGTGAACTATATGAAGAGAGACATGATTGAGCTCTCAGATTGTGTGTACTTGCCACCCCCATAGTGCCTGTTTTAGGCAACATTAGAACAACTAAATTCCTGACATAAAAAAATCCACTAGAGACAAACTCAAGGTTATGCTGCTTAATGCAATGAGTCTAATCAGAAACGGCACTCATTGGAAGCACTCATTACCTTGCAAGATGACCATATCTGTGCAGTCACAGATACATGGCTCAAGGCCACAGACAGCACCCCAGCCATGCATGGCTACAATGTCTTCCACACATTCAGACCTCAAAATGAGCATGAAAGAACCAAATGAGGTGGTGTATACATCTTCATTAAAGACAAATACACCTCAAGACTGGTCAAACAGTACAACTCTCTAGAGCTACCCCAAGTCCAACTAACTGTAGGTAAAACCCTCTTTCATAGTATTGTTAGCTACAGGTCCCCCACCATGAACCACAAGAACCACTCTGCCTACTTGGACCTACTTGAGTCACTCTATAGAAGCAAACACCTTCTTCATGTGTGATTTCAGCTATCCTTCCATCAACTGAGAGCACAAAGACACTCATCCTAAGGTACCCAAACTTTGTTAATACCAAGCTCTGGAACAGATAGTCTGCACCCCCACAAGGGGTTTGAATCCCCTAGACTTAGTACTCACCAGAACAGGGGGTCACTGTACTAAATCCTGTGTGTTTCCCTCAACCTGGTAAGGTCTAATCAGAATTCAGTCTTGTACAAATTAATGATCATACCTGTCCCCCAAAAGTAAAAGGATGAATAATTTCTCCAAAGCAAACTATAGCCACCTAAAGCAATGCCATACATAGTTTCAAACCCCCGTTACCACTGTCAACAATGACTGATGTACAGAGGTATACACAAATGTCCTGTATAAACACCTAAACAAATGTATAGACTTGGCTGTACCTGAAAGGATCAAAACAAGGTCCTCACAAAAAAAAAAAAAAACACCCTGGTGGGCATCAAGCATAAGTAGATTATACAACAAGTGGAAAGAAACTAGTATCTAAGAACAAGAGGGAACTGACTCAGGAGAGGAAAGACACCCTCCACAGCTTAAACAAGCAAATTAGATATCTTGTAAAGTCCTACAAAGCCAATTATTTAGCTGAATTAGCATCCGTAGCTAAAGATAATCAGGAGGCATTCTTTAGATACATCAGAAATCTAAAAGGGAAGGACCAGCTTTGTGTCAAACTATTAGTGGACAGTACTACATGTACTGACTCTGAGGACATCACCAACCTGCTAAGCAGACAGATTTGGGGCAAATGTCACCCCCCCTGTCCCCAACAGACATACCCCAAACCATACCTGTCACCAGTCCTCTTCCTAGTATCTGCATAGAACAGGTCATAACCACACTCTCAATGGCAAAAAACACAGCCTCTATGGGACCAGATAACAACCAAGGCTGCCTACAGAATGGTCTAAAACAGGACCTCACAGAATCACTTGGCACTCTGTAGAACAACAGTCTAAGTACTGGCTTTGTCCCAGCAGAGTGGAAAATAGCAGCAGTAATTCCCTTGCACAAAAGGGGTCCATCAACCAATACTCTGAACTATAGATCCATAAGCCTAACCAGCCTTACCTGCAAGGCCATGTAGAGAATCATCATGGATCTTATCAACAAAGATATAGGTGACCTTCACACTCTTGACCTGACCCAATTTGGCTTTGTTAAGGGTAGATCATGCTTATCAAACCTGGTGGACTTCTTCAAAAATGTCACCAAAGCCCTGGATGAAGACAAAACAGTACATACAGCCTATCTAGACTTAGCTAAGGCTTTTGACACAATCTCCCATTCAGGCATCATTGAGAAACTCACACAGCTGGGAATTAACCCATATGAAACTAGATGGGTAGCCAACTGGCTCACCAACAGAATGCATATAATCAAAGTTTGGGATTCCACCTCTACCAGCAGACCAGTTACCAGTGGTGTTACCATAAGGATCTGCGCTGGGCCACTACTGTTTGGAATCTATTTCTCAGAAGCCCATGGAAAAATAGAAGACCTGTGGTTCACTGTTTGCTGATGACTGAAAACTGTTGCAAATATTGAGTCCCCAATGATGTTGACATACTACAAAAAGGGCTTACACAGACAAATGATTGGTGGCAAAGCCGCAGACTTAAACTAAATGTGAAATAATGCATTATCATCCCTTTCAGCTAAGGGGAAGTCTCTGCAAAGTACAATATTATCAATACCCCCTTAGCTCAAAACCTGTGGACAGAGATTTGGGAACATAAGGTGACAGCAACCATAACTTCAATCACCATGTGCCCACAGTGGCAATGAAGGCTTTCTGTGTTGCACATCTCATAAGTAAGCACATCACATCCAGAGCTAAGGATGTTATAACTCCCCTGTACTCATCCCTCAACAGACCACTAATAGAGTACAATGCTCCCTTCATAGGTTCATAGGTTTCTACTAGGCTATCAGCCCTAGGGCCTATACAAGCCTAGCCATAACAATTCAATGGTTATTTCTTCCCACAGTATTTGCTTCCCTGGACCGCTGTCTAGCAGGGTGACTGACATGATCCCCAGGGTGAATTTCCTATCTCCCACCCAATCATCAAGGTTTCTTTTGAAGAGGGCCAAAGAGATGCTCTGCTTGACATGTATTGGCAGTCTAGTCCAGAGTCTGGGGAGTCTCTGGGTCAGGAACATTCTGTATGTACCTCACCAAACACCTGCAGCAGCTGGAGAGACCTCAGAGGTTTCTCACCAAGAAAATTCAGGGCCTGTAACACATGACCTACATGGACAGACTGAAGGCCCTGTCACTGTACTCTGTGTCTTACAGGCTACTGAGAGGCAACTTGTGCTTGGCCTACAGAGCAGTGTTGGACCCAGCATTAATGGTAATGCTGCATATCCACAAGTCATATGGGAAAGATTCAATCATTTTAGGGATCTTAACCTAGCCCTGTGACATTAGCAAGACATGCTGGAGAGGCAAATATGTCTGCCAGAGGTTGGCACTCCTCTGGAACAAACTCCCAGTTCATGTAAAACAGAACTCTTCAATGGCCCTATTTAAGCATAATTTAGACAACTGGATGGGAGACCATAAATTTACCCCAGGGTGTCACCTATATCCCTCTTGAATAAGGGCAGTCAGTGCTGATCATAGACTAGCACTGCAAATATAGACCACACAACTTGGTCAATAAGGGAACAAGGGTATAACATGGCTAGGCTTATAAAGGCCCTAGGACCAATAGCCTAGTAACCTCCTATGAACCTATGAAGCTAAGGTGACATCTGTTTGGGCTCCAGGCCAGTATCTGATCCTACCCTGGTGGGATGACTGCATATGCAATAATCTGATATAGCTTATGATGCCCCTGCACTGGCCCAGTAATCAAGGAGCCTCAATCCTTACCACTGACAACAGTGAGGGATGTACACAATTGGAGGAGGACAAGTACACACACAGTAAAGTACAATTTCTGGTAAGAGCACACAGATACCAAAGTCAGTCTGGATCTGGTTACTCCCTCTTTCTCCAGATCCCCAAAAACTCCCCACTGGCACAGCTATAGGGTTGAGATCCAGCTGATTGGTCAAGCCAAAACCTCCAGCACCCTCTCTGACCAACCAGTGGTTCATGTACATGCCCAAGTATCTGACACACACACACACACACACACACACACACACACACACACACACACATTCACAGACACTTTGAGATTTGATTTATATACAAACACACACACACACACACACACCTAGGCACAGGTTTCCTAGCTATGCCCCCTTCTGCCCAGACTATGAGGTAGTTATCACTGCCACCAATCACTCTTTATCAGCTACTATATGGCACTTACAAAGGGTATCCGATCCTACTGTGTAATTTTACTATCATCCAAATGACCAAGACTAGCAAGGCTATTTAAGAGTGGCCTATACAGTGTCACCAAATACATAAGCAAGTACTATAAGAGCTTAAATATGTCTCACAAATATCAGCCACAAAGATATGTTTAAATATATTTAATAAAAATAATAAAAGAACAAGACAGTACTCAGAAAACAAACACAGTTACTTCAGAGTTCAAAATCACAGAAAATATTTTAAAACAACATTGCAGGACAGTCTCAAATAAATACAGAAAACATCTAAACTAATCTTTACTATATTCATAGCTGTATCTAAAATAAATTACTGTTTTCCTAGTTACTTACTATTAGCAAGAAAGTGAAGATGATAATGAGTGGATGTTTCCAGGTCAAAGACAAAATACAAAATCCAGAGAGAGTTCTTAAATTAATATCAAACATTACTGCTTGGTTAGCTTGGATAACATCACTCTGTCACCTGACTTCAGTTCCCAGGCAAAACAGAAACCTAACATCTCTGTATTAAAAATACATATCTCTCAGATGTGCAGCTCCTAGGAAGTCATAAAGCAATACAACACTTTACATTTTAAACCTACTAATTACTTTTCTCCAAGACAATAGAAAAACGTCTAGCTCTAGACATTCTGTCTCCTTGCTGCATTAACTAACTTTTATAGTACATCATAAAGCACTTAATTTCAACTTATTTTCTAGAAGTATTGTAGGTTAATCTTCTATGTTCCAGCAGGGTATGTTGTGGTTACATTCTTGAAGCTCAGTACACAACATACAGTTCTCTATAAATCATGTCAATATTCACAAATGACATAGAATTATTTACAAAATTCCAGATAGCTGGGCTGGCAGTGTCACATAGCTGTTGGCATCAGCATTATCTGTTGAGCATATGTTGATAACAGTGTCCCTCATGCTGTTATAAAATGTTCACTATAATGTCAAGTAACAGATCTCACACACACACACACACACACACACACACACACACACACACACACACACACACACACACAGAGCTGACTGCAGTGAGAAGAGAACCCCTACCTATCTAAGTACACAGACTATAGAACACAGTACTTTATGCAAGCACCAGAGCACAAGTCTGACTTTTCTATCTCTGCAGGTCAACTTATAGTAGATGATATCGGCAGGTCATGTGGGGAACAGTTGGGAGGGCTGCATGAGATGGATGTGTAGGCATATGCAAGTATTAAAAGACTAGCAAGCCATACCATTGGCGAAGTAACTGCAGGATAGCACGTCTATTTTGCTGAGTAGAGATACACACACACACACACACACACACACACACGCACACACACACATCAGTTGACTGCAGTGAGAACAGAATCCCTACCTATCTGAGTGCACAGACTCTAGAACACAATACTCTACAAAAGCATCACAGCACAAGTCTGACTTTTACATGTCTGTAGGCTAACTTATAGTGGATGACATCAGCAGGCTATGTGGGAGACAAGAGGTTGAGAGGGCTGCATGAGATGGATTTGTAGGCTTGTGCAAACATCAAACGACTAGCAAGCCATGCCATTGGAGAAGTAACTGTAGTATAGCATGTCTACTGTACTGAGTAGAGACACGCATACACACAAACACCAAGTTGACTGCAGTGAGAACAGAATTCCTACTTATCTAAATGCACAGACTCTAGAGTACTCTATGCAAACGCCATGGCATACGTGAATTTTAAACTGCTGCAGGTCAACTTATAGTGGATGACATCAGCAGTGCATGTTGAAGAGAAGAAGGTGGGAGGCCTGCTTGAAATAGATGTGTAGATATCAAAATACTGGCAAACCATGCCATGGAGAAGTAACTGTAGGATAGCACATCTACTCTGCTGAGTAGAGACATATACACACATGCACACACACCAAGTTGAATGCAGTGAGAACAGAGCTCCGACTTATCTAAGTGCATAGACTCTAGAGTACTCTATACCAGCACCACAGCAGAAGTCTGACTTTTACATTGCTGCAGATCAACTTATAGTGGATGACATCAGCAGTGCATGTTGGAGAGAAGGTAGGTGATCCGCCTGAAATGGATGTGTAGGCAGGTACAAGTATCAAAATACTGTAAATTTATGGGATTGAGGTGGTAACTGCAGGATGCACACATGAACTTCTATACAGACACACATACACAGTTGACTGCACTGAGAACAGAACTCCTACCTAAGTACACAGACTACAGAACGCAGTACTTTACGCATGTTCCATGGCACAAGTCTGACTTTTATATGGCTGCAAGTGCACTTATAGTAGATATCAGCAGACCATGTGGGGGACAACAGATTTGGAGGCCTGCATAGGCCCACAGATCCATAGGTTCATATGAGGCCAGTAGCATAACAGCACTAGGGTGTGTAGAAGCCTAGCAATGTACCCTTATTGAGCATAGTTGGATGTTTGAGTTTAGCAGAGCAAGGTTGTCAGCACCACCAAATGTCCAGTCTATGAGTGTGCATACAACATTATATATTACACATTACAGTGTGGTTGATATGTGTGTGTGTAAAACAGTACTGAGTCCCCAGGATTGTACTGCTTGGGATGGCACATGTATGTATTGTGACTATATGAGCTATACGTAGAATGTGCCCTGAATTTGCAATGTTGACACATGTAGTTTTATGTCATACAAAGGAAATGGACAGTAAACACAAAGAAAGCATCATATATACAGTTCCATAGTGCAGTGAGCAGTGGATTTGCGCGATGGTTAACAAAGTGTACATACATGCGAGCTACGCCTGTTTGCATGTAAGTAAGTGGTGCACAAGCACAAGCCACACTGCTATTGTCTGCCAAGAAGAATGCAACAGAGGCAAGCAATTTTATATACAAACAATTGTTTATGTGTTTTTCATAAAAGTTAAAGCCATGCCGGTCAAGATAGCTGGAATACATTTACAGGACAATACTACACAGTATACCTACAGTCATACATTTGATCATAAATGTAATAATACATAGATTATTCTATCAGTAAAAATACTACTATATGGAATATAGTGCATTTGAACCCAGGACCATGTGTATAGCAGGCTTGCATTTACACCGGTTGCTACAAGAATGTTGAGGAAACAGCTGTCTATGTTGCAATTCATTGCTGCAAACTGCAATGTCACAGCAGTAAAACAAAGGTTGCACACACTATACTAGAACCCAGTATCATCTGTACTCCAGGCCGGGTTTTCACAATGGCCAAGGGCATTAATTGAATGTATCTGTTTACTATTTTTGGCCATTTGCTTCTTAGGTGGTCTGCCATGCTTCACACAAACCAGATAAACAGAGCCATTACCCACTTCCACTGTTTGTGTTATGTGGCACGTCACGTAAAATGTACAATGAAAACGAGAAGAATAAGAAAGAAAAACTTAGTAATGGATGCATATAAGTAAAATAAGTGTCTGCTGTCACATGTTAAGGCACTTTCTGTACAAATCCACCACTATTTACTTCATTACTGCACCAGGATAAGATATGCAAGGATATGCCATAATATTATTAAAGAATGCATGCTAGGTTCAGGACTTGCCTTGCAAATGCAGCAGTTGACACAATTTGATTTCAGGTCTAGAATTTCCTTGTCTCTACTCCCATGATATTGAAGTATGGAGGAAAAAACAGAATGTAGGCTAAATTGATGCTTTATAGTTTGTTGAATAGCTCCACTGTACTGAAAATGACCTGTTTATGCTGTAATTAGCTCCTATGAAAAACATCTTCTAATTTACTAAATATATAATTTCCACTGGTGTTCATTAGTGCATGATGCACACCTACATGCTACTGGGTGCACCAATGCTGAAATAAGGTAAACATAGGTGATCATGTTATTACTTTTCTCTGTGTCTCTGATATTGTGCAAACATGCAGCTCAAAAATTGGTGTAAAGGTTGTAGACCCTGTACTAGAATCCAGGAACTTCTATAGTCTAGCCCTACACATACACATGCTGCCACAGGAATAGTTAGGTATTGTGCATCAAGAAACCTGCCATTCATTCCTTCATTTCTTATGGTTGCACTAAGCACCGCATCACACAAACAAGGACAAAAATTAAAAAATAAATTTTAACTTAAAGCAGACAGAGCCAATACATTTTAACAAGGAATAAAAAGGATGAATCAGAACTTGTGAATTATGCACTGCTTACATGCACTTTTACACTTCACAGGCCTACAAGTACATCTCTATAAGTGTAAGCTGACCCCCCAATGTCATTATTCACTGTTGCCATGCATTCAACATGAACACCGTGGAAGTGCTGACACAAAGTGAACATTGCTACATGGTTGCACGTTTTTGGGATTCAGCAATTCAAATGTGTTTTGTCCTCATTTGCATCTTTACCATGCTGCCAGCCCTTCATCTACATGGTTGGTAACTGTGTAGGCAGGGAAACTGAATGGGAGCCCAATGTTACACACTCAAGGGAGAGTATTCCTGAGGTATATATCTGCACAGAGGAATGCAGGTTTTCAGTACTATGTTTCATGGGGTTTACACTTTTAGCTGTCTGCATTAGTTATGAGTACATTCTTCATTTGATGGTGGGGTGCAAAGCTGCATTTATGTCATGGCACTTAAAAAGGAATTCCTGCTATTTTTAAATTAATTTGATAGCATCCATCATGTCTAATAATGTAATAACCTGTGTGGGCTTACATGTTACGGTCTGTTCTGTACAAATCTACAGACTTTTATTTTATCTTGTTACTGCATAGACTCCTTTCTGTGACTACATTTGGAAAACGTTAGAATACATGACTGACGCAAGCAAGTAGCCTATACAGTTGCTTTACAGCTTGTTGAATCACTCCACCATGTTGATTTGCATCATTAGCATATAGTTCAGCTATTTATGCTGTAATGTGCATGCCAAGAAATTTCTGTGTTTGCTCATGTATGTGTGCCACTATGTGAAGTTTACTGAATCTAAAACTCTTCCCAGCCATGTTCGCATCACACAGTGATGCGCATACGATCATAACTGACCGTGAAGGCTTTATTGAATCCTCCCCCACATATCTTTTTTACAGTATTAATAACAGTATTCACATTTACTGAAAGCACTCTAAAATTATTACTTTTCCTTCTTTTTAAGAGAAGTATTTAAAAAATGTAATTTTCTTATTCTTTTATTCTTTTCCCCAACTGAACATTTTTCTAAGCTTATGTACAACTATTCCTTGATCCTCAGAATCAGACTTTTTACTATTTTCATAAACTGAAACACATTTAAAACTACTCCTTACCTTTCTTTTTAATCATTGTTGGATTTTTAAATCCTTTTCCTTACCCTTGCACCTATATAATTGTTTTCCAATATCCGTTATACTCCATTCACAAATATCTGAATTATCACTTTAAATTTCTTCTTCATTTTCTTCCTTTATTAATTCATCCTCTTTTTCATTAACACATTTCCCCCTACTTTCTCATTAGTTTCAGGCATTACAATACTTTCTTCATCTTCCTGTTCAATGATATATTGGGTATTCATTTTATAATCAAACCAAAAATGCCCTTCACTTTTACATATTTTGCATTCCTTTTTATATTTATTCATCATATGACCCCCACCCCCCGCATTGATTACATCTTATTTTCACGCACTCATTTATGGGATGATTGAAATCCCCTCAAAAGAAACAAGTTTTCAGCTGTCTCATATTTATTTATTTATTTATATTTCTTGACCGGGAGTGTCTGACTGGACATAGGTCCATTTTCAGCGGAGGCCCGGGGAGAAAAGCTCCACAGTTAAAATAAGCAGACAGTAGTTACATTGGATTACATAGCGATTAACAATTTACATAGCAATTACTTACACCATATTTACAAATGAAGAACATAGTACATCAGTAGACAACTAGAATATATACCTCATTGTTCCTCTATTACCATCTAAATATACAACACTTGGTAAATGGTTCATCACATATTTTAAAATAACATCCATTTCCCACTCTCCATTCCAAATATCTGTCTCATCTTTAACTTTCACAATATCGGAAACTGAATAACACAAATAAAAAATAATTTTTAACATCTGTTAACTCAACTGAAATTGAACAAACACTTTTTTATTATGTGCCTTGCCCAAAAATATATAAATTCATTCCATGGGCAACAGCTTTTTTCTTTTCTTCACAATTAACCAAAAGTCTTTCCATTAAGTCTTCAGTCTCAAATGTCAAGTCACAAAATGTATCTTTCCCTGAATGAATCAAGGGTCTAAATGACTTTTGCTTCAAATCCCACTAAATTATCCCACACTGAGTTCTTTCACATAAAATATCTTTTATTTCTTCTTTCTTAACCAAACAACAAACCTTTTTTTCTTTTAATAAAGTTTACAGTACCTTTTCTTCTTCTAACTGCATCAGCATACAATGTTGCAGATTGCATCTCACTTGTAAGCTTATGTCCATCCAACTCATTTAATTTCTGCCCAACTCATTGTCCATTCTGAAAATCTTTTCCATCATATCTGACCACAAAATCTCAGACTCTTTTCCAGGATCACCTGTGTTCAATAAACCAACCAGTTTTTCATCACACAAGTTTCTAGAAATAATTTCAGTTACAACAACTTCTTAAAAATCCAGAAGTTTAAAGTCAGCTAAACACTGACTATTTCTACCACACACTTGCTTTTCAACAGTTTTCTGTCTGACAGAACCACATTGCTATCTACCTCTGTTGCTGCCTCTGTGCCAGAACATTTGTATCTCATTGTTATTGCTTAAATCCTTACATTCATGCATACTTTTATACCATTTGTATTTCATTGTTATTGCTTAAATCCTTACATTCATGCATACTTTTATACCATTTGTATCGCATTGTTATTGCTTAAATCCTTACATTCATGCATAGTTTTATACCATTTGTATCTCATTGTTATTGCTTAAATCCTTACATTCATGCATACTTTTATACCATTTGTATCTCATTGTTATTGCTTAAATCCTTACATTCATGCATAGTTTTATACCATTTGTATCTCATTGTTATTGCTTAAATCCTTACATTCATGCATACTTTTATACCATTTGTATCTCATTGTTATTGCTTTCTTGTTTTATGTCTAAAGGTTTCCAAAGATCAGTCATACAATGTGTTCTCATAATATTTATATACCAGTCTTTTCTAGTCTTTCCAGTTTCATTCACATTCAATTTCCACAATATAATTTTATGTTGATACTCCTTTGCCTCTTCATTCATCACAGATTTAAACATTTTCTTTATGTTTACCTTTTCCCTAAAACCTTTATATTTATAGTATATAATATCATATGTCAAATTATTACTTATATTCAAATATGCTTTCATAATTCTATATGAGTTCAAAGATGCTGCATGTTCTACTGAATTAATTAAACCTAATCATCCTAGCTCTTCCTTCATGTACAAAGTTCCCCTCCTAAATGGATTCAATCTTGAACCCCCATATAAAGGAAAATATAATAGACAGTAATCCTTTCTCATATTTTGTTGGCAACATGTAGGTGTTAGCTATGTATGCTATTTTTCCTAATAGAATTTATTAAATATACTTTCTTCCTATATGCTAATATAAATGTTTTCCAAAATATACATATTAATTTAATTTCTTGGAACATATTTCCCATTGCTTATTCTTCTAATCCAAATATTATTCCTAATATTTTTATGGATTTTTCATTACATTTTATATTTCCCATAGTTTCCTCACAACCAAATCCTTTAATTGTTTCTTCATTTGTGCACAAACTTTTTAAATACATTATTTAACTCCTTACTTATTTATTTCATCCTTTCTTTATTTCTATTGATTAACACAATACCATCTCCATATGCACACATTATAGGCAAATGTACATCTTCTGTAATCCTATATCCTGCAAAATCTGACTTTTTACTAATTTTATTGACTATAACATTCATGAATAAAGAAAACATGATGCTACTAACTGGACATCCCTGTCTTATTCCACATTATATGTTTATTTTCTCAGTTACCCATCCATTCACATTTATTCTAACCTTATTCTTCTCATAAACTGATTTCATTATCTGTATTATTTTCTTAGTTATAATATAAGCTTCTAAAATTACCCATAAAGAGATGTATTGTATTTTGTCAAATGCTTTACTTAAATCTCCTATCATGATCTTTGCTTCCACCTTCTTATTTATCATATCATCTACAACTTTTTTTATACTCCATAATAAGTTTTGACTTATTTTCCCTTTCTCCCAAATGTTGTTTAATCAAGTAACTTATCCATTTTATTTAACCTCTTAGTTATTATTCTCATCAGTATTTTATAATCAGTGCTATATAAAACTATTGGTCTCCAGTTCTTTATATCCTCTTTTTGCTCGTTTTCCACATGAGTATTACTACACCTGTTCGAATTTCTTCATATATTATTCCCAATTCTAACCATTCATTAGTACCTTTCAAAATATTACTTTTTGTCATTTTTCCATTTCATTACACATATGGTATTCAGTGCCACTTAACTCTGCTGCAGTTTTTATTTTAATGTCTTTTAATACATCATTTAACTCTTTCAAAGTTATCTTTTGTTCCAGTCTTTCATTATCTTCTTTAACCAATTTATTATCTTTGTACTTTTGATTTCAAATAATTTATTTCTTCATAAATGATTGTTTTATATGTGCTTTAATAATTTCACATATACCTTCCTGTGTTGTTACTTTCTTTCCTTCTTTATTCTTTAACTCCCTTATTATAGTCTTGTTTTCTTTTATCAATTTACTTATACAGGGGGCTACTTCTTTTTTCCTTGTAAGCAATATTTCTGTTTATATATTAAATTCTTTATACTTGCTTGATTCATTTAATGTAATTCTCTCTCTTTTTCATGGAAAGTTCTTTCTTTATCAGTTTTCTAAACATAGATTGGCTTAATGTTTATTTTTCTTTTTTTCTCTTATTCTCAATAGATTCTAAAAAACAAAATTTTTATATTTTTCTTTAAAATATATCCACCAACTTGTCCAATTTCCATAAAGCATTCCATATTTATATGATCTTTCCATAACTTAACTATTTCTTTCCTATCTTCTTGCTTTAATTCTTTTGCATTCATTCTTTTAATTTCTTTCCCTATTTTTATATACTCTTCATCTATTTTTATCTAAATTGCTATATGATCTGAAAATCCTGTATGTTTTATTCCCTTCTGCATTGTTGTTATACTATCTGATATCAAAAAATACTCAATTTCAGTTTTGATTTCACTTCTTCTATGAGTCCAATGTATATTATCCTATATATATGTGTGTGTGTGTGTGTGTGTGTGTGTGTGTGTGTGTGTGTGTGTGTGTGTGTATGGGTCTACTTCACTTACCCAACATCCCACATAACTGGCACACAAAGCACCGAGCTGACAACACCAACATTGCACAAAACCAACACCACACATACAATACCGACACGCTAAAACCCCAACTCACCTCTGTAAAACATACCCACAACAACACACTCAAACATTCAAAATAAAAAACACAACACAACATAAAACTACCTAGCTCCCCTCACCCTACACCCTGCCCACTATCTGCATTAAACTAAACCCTTACCACTAAAATAAAACATACACTACAAATAAAACATCTAAAACACTTACCTTCACATTTCACATTCTGTCCCCCGTAACTTAAATAACCAACTCTGAGATTGTACTACAATGTCCACAAGAGCAGATTTCCTATTCCACTCAAGTTGGACGGTCGACCCAGAAGTCGGCATTCTGACGTGTCAGTCATCTGACACATCGGGCTTTTTGGCTCGGTGTTTCATGTGTTGGTCTACTGAGATTTCCGTAATCTCAAGTAGACCCATATATATATATATATATATATATATATATATATATATATATATATAAATATAAATAATTTACCACTTTTCATTATTTCATTTACTATTTTAACATCACTACTATTTCTCTTATCTGTTCTTAAGTTGCAATTATAGTTTCCTGTTATTTGTTATATTCATGTCAACATAGATGTCATTCAAAATCTTTTTAAACAATATCTCTCTCTCTTTTTTTTTTTTTGTAACATAAGCATATATAGAAATCAGCACCTGAACAAAAGAGTGATTTCACTGCTTAGCATAAAGTTTTCACTCTAGTCCTTCTCTATATTTAAAATACCTGTGTTTCTAGCTATGGGACCTTTGCTTCAGCATCAGATATCCCAAAGATAAGAACTGAACTGCGGACCCCTCAGCACCTGAACAAAAGAGTGATTTCACTGCTTAACAAAGTTTTCACTCTAGTCCTTCTCTATATTTAAAATACCAGTGTTTTCAGCTATGGGACCTTTGCTTCGGCATCAGATATCCCAAAGATAAGAAATGAACTGCGGTCCCCTCAACACCTGAACAAAAGAGTGATTTCACTGCTTAATATAAAGCGTAGGTGGATTTTAAGAAATATCTATAATCTAATTACTACCAGAACTTTATCTCCTATAAACCTGTACTGGCGTGCTGAGCACCGGAACATCTGAGGTTCTAAAGGGCAAGAGTGCTTCCCCCATGTTATTTAATTAACTTATCTAGTCTCTATAAGCCCTATTGTGTCAAACGTTTGTGCTTGGGCTTTTTGTAACTTGGTTTTATAGCGGCAAGTCTCTCAACCTATAATTGCTATATAGTGCAGATCAGGGAGAGACACTAACAGCCCCTGGAGCAAGCCTTTGCCTAAACTGTAGATTGTTTTTGTAAGAGACCTTGGCTGAAGGGGGGGGTCTGACCTACTCAGCTGTATACCACCTCCCTGCTTAATTTGATTTATGACCTTTACCTATTACCTACATACAGGCAAGCTTATTTCAGCTTCACAGAATCACGGGTGCCATTTTCAAACTTTCCTCCCTGCCTGCCTCTTCAACACCACTCGCCAGTGCTCACACGCCAAGTAAGAAAACTGTTATCTTTTCATTTTAATTAAAATTCACATGTTGATTGTGTAATTTATTTACTGAGTTTATATACTGAGTTCTGAGTCTATATACTGAGCAACTGCTGATATCTGAAGTATTGTAGATGCTGCCTTTGCTTTGTTATGTGTGCTAGCTTAATCCCTGCCAGGGAGACCTGAACAAATGCATCCTTTTAGTCAATGGCTTTGTAATCTCCCCAGTGACACATTGTATACTTGTTTCACCAATAGTCTGTTTGTTACAGACCTCAATGTGCTCTTTTCTAACTGTGGAACAATTTGGATGTTATAACGCTTGTACATGTTATAAAAGGCAGTCTCTCTTGATATAACATTGCATTCCCTGTTGTAATACGATACTGCTGCAGCTAACGTTATGTGTACAAACTAGTTGATTGGTATTTACTGATGATTTTGAACTAATGTAATTTATTGCAAATACAGCTCACAGGTAACATTCTGGTAGATAAACACTATTTCCCAAGCTAGAGAACAAAATAAACTTGCCTCTTGTCTCTTTCTTGACCTACCAAAAGCATTTGATACTGTCCACCATCCATTACTCTTAAGAGAAACTCTCCCAATTAAACCCTTTCCCCTGCCACTATCTCCTGGTTCTCTAGTTATCTTAGCAACTGCTCCCAGTCTGCCAAATAAGATTCAGCAATCTCCCCAGAACTTCCAGTGCTGATGGGAGTACCCCAAGAATCAATTCTAGGACCACTGCTTTTCAACATTTTTACCAGTTATCAAGCTCCACCCCACACTCATCTCTAACGCAATATGCTGATGACTCCACAGTCATCACCATTGCAGACACACTTCCCAAACTCCATACTAAAACTTAGGAATCCTTCTTGTTTATCAAGACCTGGCTCAACCAAAACCATCTAATCATAAATCCAAAAATGACCAAACTCCTTCTCGTTCTACCAAAAACAATGACCCACCTGAAACTAAACTTCTCCATCACCTCCCACAACAACACACCTATCACAGTGGATAATCACACTAAACTACTTGGGGTCATCATTGCTGACCAGATAAATTTGACCAGCATGTACTAAATAGCATCAAGAAAACACACCAAAAACTAAGTCTTCTTTATAGAAACAAAAACTCTCTACTCAAGCAAAAGTTACTCTATCACATGTCTACCTTCTACCAACACTTCTCTATGGCTCTCAGATTCTCACCAACTTGCAGACCTCTCTTATATCCAAACTTGAATCCACCTTTAACAAAGTAGCAAAATTTGCCACTGAACTTCCATGCTCCTCTCACTACTGTCTAGCACTACAAAACTGAAATGGCTAAAGTTCCCTCACAAACTTATTCTCTCCCAGCTCCAAATAATCAATTCCATCCTATTCCAGCCCACCTTTTGCCCTGCCATATTACCCATCATCTCATCCTGCACCCCAACTAGAACATCTGGAGCTCTGACCAACACCTTCTGACCATAACCAAACCCAAACTCAACATAGGAAAAAACTGTATAGCTATTACCCCGCCAAAAACTGGAATAAACTCCCACTGGACATCTGAAACACTAGATCCAAACTGCTATTCAAAAAGACTGTTAGAAATCACCTTAGCATAAATAAACTTTGCCTCTGTTATCAGCCCCCTGACTAACCCATTTCTCCAGACCAGCCAGTCACTTCTTTTTCTCCTACTAGTACCTAACCCTACCTCCATCCTAACTCACTCTCCCTTCATCTCTGCAAAAGCCTTCCCTACTTTCTACCCCTAAACTTTCCTTGTACTGTTGCAATCTCCTCACCAGTAGAATGTTCAACAACTACTTCGGCACTTTAATCTCTCCTTCACTGCTACCTTGAAACTTCCTTACTAATTTGATTTCTCTTTACTGTAAAGACTTTTTTTTTCCTGGTTACCTACGTAGTTAGCCAACATTGTATATAATCTGTAATCAGTTTTATTATTGTGAACTCGTTTTACATTATGTATTTTACTTATGTGCTTGCATATGTTTTGTAACTATGGAGCTTGCATATGTTATTTAACTATGGAGCTGTTCTCCTCAGGTCTCCACTGAAAAAGGGCCTCGTCCCAGATGGACCAGCCCAGTCAACAAATGTCAAATAAATAAATAATTCTATAGACATTTCTATTCCACCTTACATCTAATACTGTAATACATCCTAATTCAATAATGGCAACATCTAATATCTTAATATTTTTTGATACAATATACATATCCCAGAACAAGCATCTGTTCCCATATTCCAAATGATAGATCCATCTCATAACTTTTCAGTTTGCTTCCCTCCTTCTTCTGCTAATAATCTAATCTTCTCTAATACAATAATATGAGCATTTACTAGCATACAATATTCTAAGATTCCTATTCTTCTCTTAACATTTTTCATACTATTAACATTTAAAGCTCTTTGTATTTTAACAAAAATTAATATGTTATGTTTTTCTTTTGCAATAATACGTTTATACTTTCTTTTCCTTTCTTTCACTCTTTTCCTGATAGATTTTTTTTCTTTCTCCTTACCGTTTGCCATTTCACATATTCTTCTTTGCTTGGATCCACTCATCCCCTTCTTTTTCTCTCGCTCCTTCTCTTATGTTCATTTCTCCATTTTGTGTCTCAATCTGCCACTCTTCTTCTTTCCCTTTATTTTTATCATGCTCAACATTTTGTAGAGCTTATTTATCTGTGTTATGCATACTATGCACATTTTCTTCACACTTTAACCATGCATGTCCAGTGTCACTACATTTCTTGCATTTTAAATCACTTTTTTTTTGTATCATGACCAGTTTTGCCACACAAAGCATTTTCTTTTATCACATTCACTAATTAAATTATCAGCTTTTCCACAGAAAAAAAAACAGGTTTTAGGTTGCCCCTATATATAAAAAAAAAGAAGTTATGTACCTACCATAATGTTCCATGTTAGTTGTCTTCATCTCGCCTTCTTTCTTGCTGTTTGGGATCGGAGCCAATCCTCGGCTCTGACTCGGCCATCTCTATAGCTCGAGAGCTGTTTACTGGCTCAAGGCTACCCCTTATCCCATGATGCCTAGCGATAGCTACCCAGATCTCATTTGAAATAGCTAACCCCAGACATCACCAGATAATAAACCTGTCTATACAAATAGGTTGAGCATACCTGACATACTCTCTACGTCAGTTAAGAAAACACAGCAGAGAACACTCAGCCAGTGAAACCAGAACTCCTCTCGGTCCAATAGGACAGGGGGACGGAGGGTGGGATGCAAGAAAGAAGGCGAGATGAAGACAACTAACATGGAGCGTTATGGTAGGTACATAACTTCTTTATGTTAAGTTGTCTATCTCGGCTTCATTCTTGCTGGTTGGGACAGTGTCCTTAGCACCTATAATCCTGGGCAGCTCATTGGAACAGACTATTCAGAACAGTGGAACCAAAGTCAGCTCTGCTCCTGGAGACCATATCTAGTTTGTAATGAGAAATAAAGGTATGAGGATTTGCCCACGTAGCAGCTGCACAGATAGAATCCATGGGCAACCTAGGTTGGAAGGCTAGAGAGGTGGCCAAGGCCCTAGTAGAATGACCTTTCGGTTTGATAGGTAACTCTTTGTTCCTTAATTGATAAATGAAAGTAATAGTGTGAGACAACCACCTGGATAAGGTCACCTTGGAAACTGGAAAACCTTGTTTGCCTAGAGCATAGGACAGGAATAGTTGGTCCGATTTCCTTATTTCCTTAGTCCTGTGCAGGTAAAAATGCAATTGTCTATGAACTTCCAATTGGTGTAATTTGTACTCTGCCTTGTTGGTGTGGTTGGGGAAAAACACAGGAAGGTCTATAGATTGGTTTAAATTATTTTCTGAGCAGACTTTCGGAAGAAATGCAGGATTAGTCCTCAGAGCAACCCTGTCCTTATGAAAACCAAGTATGGAGGACGAACACATAGTGCCTGAAGTTCAGAGACGTGTCTGGCTGAAGTAATAGCTACCAGAAAGAGTGTCTTCCAAGATAGAAACTTAATAGAGCAGGACACTGCTGGTTCAAAATGGGGCAGAGTTAAGGAAGTACCAGATTAAGGTCCCAAGGAGGAGGGGGATCTCTCACTGGAGGCTTAAGGAGAGTGGTCCCTCTCAAAAAGGCTTTACAGAGCTTATGAGACATAATGTTTGCATTTGACAGACCGACTTGAATGTTAGAAATGGCCGCTAATTGAACCCTGATTGTAGCAGAAGCGGACCCAGAATGAAAAAGTTGTGCTAGGAATTCTAGAATTTCGTGGACTGGGGCTGAAAAGGGATCTATGTTCCTAGTCTCTGCCCAACAAGAAAAACATTTCCATTTACTAGCATAGGGTTTCCTGGTTGTGGATTTGTGAGAGGAGACAATAATCTCACGTACAGCCGGGGAAATGCTAGGAAGCCTGGCTAAGGTTGGAAGTGGAGCAACCAAGCTGTGAGCTGGAGGGTTTGGAGGGATTGATGCAACCCGCCTGATTGATGAATCAGTAGGTCTGGAATCGGATCCAGAGTCCAGGGTTGATCGAGAAGGTAATGGTGCAGGAACGGGAACCTTATCTGTCGAGGCCAGTAGGGGGCAATGAGAATCATTTTGCAACCCAACGATATTGCTTTCTGTATGAGTTTTGGAATCAGGGGAAATGGAGGAAAGGCATAAAGAAGTCCCTGAGGCCAATCGTGGACTAGAGTGTCTCTGGGTGAGTGACCTGGAAGCGGAAGAAGTGGAAGTAGTTGCTGCATTTGCTGTTGAAGGGGGTGGCAAAAAGATCGCAGCAAGGCTGTCCCCATTTGCGGAAGATAAGATCCGCAACTTCCTGATTCAGAGACCACTCGTGAGGCATGAGGATAGCTCTGCTGAGCCTGTCCGCTTTGACGTTGGACCTCCCAGGGATGTGCGTCGCAATCAGAAAATGTTGGGAGGAAATCGCCCACTGCCACAGTCTGAGTGCTTCTCGACACAGGGGGTAGGACCTGGTTCCGCCCTGCTTGTTGATGTACCACACCACTGACATGTTGTCTGTTTGAATTGCAATGGTCCCAGAAGGAAGAGAGTCCTGAAGGACTTGCAATGCTAGGAGCACAGCTCTAATTTCTAGGACGTTTATGTGCAGATGGTACTCCTGAGGTTGCCAAGTGCCTTGGACTGTCCTGCCCTGAGAATTCCCCACCCCACCCTGTCAGGGAGGTGTCTGTAGTCACTGTGGCTACCGGAGGGGGCTGAATGAAAGGTCTGCCCTGAGTCACTAGTGGGGAGACCATCCACCAGGAAAGGTGCCTTTTGCATGCTTCTGTAATCATGATCATGTAAGACATGGGCAGCTGTTGGAAAGACCACTGTGTGAACAGAAGCCACTGAAGGATCCTCATGTGAAAGCGGGCCAGTGGGATTAGAAGAATGGCTACTGCCATGGAACCCAGAGTTTGAAGGATGTAACTGACTTGGATTCTTTTGCTCTGCATTAGAATTTGTACTTGCTGATGAATTGTAGACACCCTTTCTAGAGGTAGCCTTGCGGACATGTTCCTTGTGTCTAAGTCTGCTCCTATGTAGGTGATAGATTGACAGGGCAACAAGGCAGATTTTTCAACGTTTATTGTAATGCCTAGCTGGGAGCAGATTGTGAGTGTGTAGTCCCTGGCTTGTAGAAGTTGATGCCTGGTAGTAGCAGTGAGGAGCCAGCCATCTAGATATGGAAACACCTGGAATCCTCGACATCTCAGGTGAGCCGTGACCACTGCCATACATTTGGGGAACACCCTGGGGGGCTGTGATGAGACCAAAGGGCAGAGCTCTGAACTGGTAACGACTGGCTCCCAGCCGGAAGCGAAGAAATCTCCTGGAGCACCTGTCCACCTTGATGTGGTAGTATGCGTCCTGAAGATCTATCAAGCACATCCAATTGTCCTGACCTAGAAAAGGTAGAATGGACTGTAGCGTGACCATCCAAAACTTTGTTCTTTGTACAGACCTGTTTAGTCTGCTGAGATCCAGAATCAGTCTCCAGTCCCCTGTCTTTTCCGGTACCAAAAAGAACTTTGAGTAAGTTCCGGATCCGTGCTGGTCTGCCGGGACTTCCTGGATGACTCTTTTTTTCTAGCAGTTTTGAAAATTCTATTACTGCTTGGTCCTTCAGATTGGGTGGAACATCTGGAAGGGATTTCCTTGACGGTAAGGGGGGGTTGACGGAAGGGAATTTTGTAACCTCCGGATATAATGGACTGTACCCATCTGTCTTGTGTTAAATTTTGCCAGGCCTTTGGGTACAGTGAAAGTCTTCCCCCAACTGCCTCCACAGGTGAGTAGCCGGGCAACCCTTCAGATTTAACATCCATGGTCACTAAAA
Source organism: Protopterus annectens (assembly GCF_019279795.1). Taxonomy (NCBI): domain Eukaryota; kingdom Metazoa; phylum Chordata; order Ceratodontiformes; family Protopteridae; genus Protopterus; species Protopterus annectens. The sequence continues at coordinate 180,549,233 of NC_056750.1, read as the reverse complement.
TATATGGTAAATGATCTGGTATTTCAGCTGTTTCTCTATATAACTCAAGTAGAAATTGTTTGGTATCTTTTAATATAACTGGATTTAAATTGACTATAGGTCTCAATAATCTTTCCACATATACAGAAAGGGGTTCTGTGACCCAACCTCTACCTATCACTATAGGTCTCATAGGGGATCGCATAGGGTCTTTATGTATCTTAGGTAGTCCTTGGATGGTAGGGATTAGAGGCTGCTCGACTAACAGAAAATCAAATATTTCTGTGGAAATAAATCCACTCAGGGATAACTCATGCGAAGCACTGTATACCATAGAGACATGTTTTTGAACATCACTTTCTCTAATAGACAAATAAAATGTGGTGTTACTCAGCATCTCATGCATATATCTATTATAATCTTGAGCATCTAAGATAACTACAGGACCACCTTTGTCTACTGGTCTAACTGAGATATTTCTATCTTTCCTAAGATTATCTAAGGCCCTTTTCTGTTGAAAAGACAAATTATGTTTCTTAGTATTGGAGTGTACGTCTTTATAACTAGAATATATGTCTTCTTCAACAATTTTACAAAATGCATCCAAAAGTGGGTGTAAATTAGGGACAAAAATACTAGGTTTACATAATCACATATCATGAGTATTACTTGCTGTATTATCAAATAATAGTCAAGTAAAAAATAGCTGCTATATTTAGTGTCTCGATAATAGCAATAAAATTTGTTAGTTAAAAAATGGCAAGACACCTTGGCAGAGCAACTGTCACTATTCTAGTTTCAGTTCTTTACTTACAGTTAATGGAGAGCAAATTTGAAATAAGCACCTCAGATAGTTGAAGGTAACCATCCAAACTGATAGCCAAAAACAAGTTTATGTTGGACAATAACTGTCTATTAAGATAGCAGTTATTAAAGTTTCACGTCTTCTGCAAATGGTTTGCTGTAAAATAGTCAGCGAAACACACTGGCTGTTTAAATCCCAGTAAATTTTCTTGAATTAACGGGTCGGACTTCACCTCACCAAACAGAGACTTGTTCCACAATAAAACAGCATAATCTATTATGTGTTACCCAGAAGTGCTCTTCTCAGCACCCACAATGTGTCCAGAACTGACTCCTTCTGCAATTCATACAAAGTTATATGTATCCGTAACATATCGAAGTACAATTGTAAATTATTTTTTATAAGATCCGTTGCTTTTATTCCTACTGGAACTGTTTGGGTATCCTTCTTCCACATTGCCCTAGTCCCAGTTTCTGCCTGTAAATCCTGCTATTTTATGACTTTATTTCTCTCTATACACAAGACACTGTAGTCACAGGGTGTAGCAGTTTCAATGATCAATGCTACTTTTGTCTTCTCTTCGTGGACTACTGTTTCTGTTTTCTTGCATCTGTTTTTTGAACTGTTGGCAATGGATGATCCCATGTGATATAAACTTCATTTTTATAATGCTTTGTAGCTCATGCTTTCAATGCTTTGCAGCGGTTCCCTATTACATCCTTGAAGATGCACTTACTCGAATATGTAAACGCTGACATGTCTTCATCGAACCGCATAAACATTGATCGTCCTGAAGCATGAAATCGAAAACATCTAATCATCATGGTTGGCACTTCTGTGGTATAGCACCGTAAGGTAAGTTTGCGATAGTTACAGACCTTAAGGTTAAGGTGCGGGTTAAGGTAAGTGCATAGATTGTAATGTATGTGAGATTTACTGTAGGGTGTAGTGTTTTGTTACGTGTGTGTGTGTGTGTGTGTGTGTGTGTGTGTGTGTGTGTGTGTGTGTGTGTGTGTGTGTGTGTGTATTATTTATTTTGTTTGGGTATAGCTTGTTAAGGTAAGTGTGTGATAGTTACGGACCTTAGGGTTAGGCTGCAGGTTAATGTAAGTGCATAAATGGTGGTATATGCAAGATTTACTGTAGGGTTAGTGGTAGTCTTTAGTTTAGGGTTAGAAGTAGGGTTTTGATTAGAGTATGTATGTGTTTATTTAGTTTGGGTAGGTAGTATGTATTGGGCGGTGGGATGGAACAACTGTGACGGTTCAAGCTTTTGAATTTCGCGGTTTAGGGCATTTGGTGTATTCGCGGTTCGTGGAATATGTGGCAATGTTTATGTATTCGGTTACTAGGGCTTTCGAGCTTTCAATATAGACCCCTTTTCAACTACTTCAATATTATAATGTTTGCATAATCCCCAATTCAACAAAGATGCCACATTATTATGCCTTTCAGTATACAGTCCTTCTGCTGTAAGTGTATCAAACACAGTAACAAGATGTGTGATTGTTTCCCGTTCTCTTTTACAAAACCTGCATTTGTTAGTTTCTCCCACATGTTCAGTGGACTTTGTAAACCAATGTATACGTAGTCCACTATCCTGGACCTGCAATATTAACCTTTCATTTTTTGGTTTAAATTTACCTCTCCTTAATCATTCCTGCATCTGACCCTGATTGATGTGATGTTGTTGCAAGAGTTTTCTGTACTTGCAACTGTATCTGTGCATTTTCCACATTTCTTGCCTTTTCGTCTGATATTTCATGTCATATTCCTTCTTTTGTTTTTTGGCACATTCAGTTGCTGCCTGATTTTTATCTACTGGTTTGATTTTCATTCCCGCTTGACATTGATTTGCTTCTGCTAAACTAAGCAGGGAAGTCATATTAGACTTATTCTGCTCATGATTTAAAACTTTCACTATGTTTGGCTCTTGTATGGTCAGCAGATATGTATGCAGTCCTACAAATGCAGATCTGTACATGTAATCAATTTTGATGAGGCCCATACCTCCTTCAGAATGGGAAATATATAATCTTGGTATGCAATGATTTTTTAAAATAATTTCATAAGCATGAAGTGTTTTTCTTGTTTTCCTGTCCAACTGATCCAATATCTTTTGGGGCCAGTCAATCACTCCAAAATTGTAAGTTAGGACATGAAGAGCAAATTGGTTTATAGCTTGGACTTTGTTCCTAGATGTCAGAGATGTTTTCAGCACTAATTTCAGTCTTCTAAAATATTTCTTACTAAGTTTTATTCACATTTGTTCCAGTTTTATTGTTGATCCTTCATCAATTCCAAAATATTTATACACCCCCTCTTGCTCAAGTTCTTTTATATCACATTCATGTCCCAGATTGTTTTCTTGGTGCTGCAGCTTTCCTGCTTTAAAAGTTGCTTTTGCACATTTATCAAGACCAAATGACATTCTTATTATCAATTAAAAAACATTTGACCACTTGCAGTTGTGCTTTCAGTTCCACATATGATGAACTATACTGTTTTAAATCATCCACAAAAACAAGATGGGAAGTCTTTACACTTTGCTGTTTTCTGGGAGCCAAACTGTAGCCATGACCTAACCTGTTAAATAAACAACTTAATTGTCTAAGGGCAAGACAAAAGAGCAACAGTGGCAAAGAGTCACCCTGGAATATCCCCCATTGAATTGTTATCCCTGGCATAATAATTTGTCCTTTATCTTGACTTAACTGCAAAGTGATTTGCTACTGTTTCATGGTTGCTATAATATACTCATTACACATTAAATACCTACACACCCACTCTCATACTTCTAATCATAGTACTACCCCTAAAATATTATCTCACTCAAAACTCTCTCTCTGTCATCCCCTACATTCTGACTATATTCTATCTTTTCCCTCACTATGCCCTTAACTCACAAACCAAGACTTATAAATCTGTTTCTCTTACTTGCAGTACTACCCATTCTATGTATATCCTATATCCTCACCTTGTATGAAAACCTACATTATACTGGATCCTACCATCCCTTAAAACAAACATTACTATTAAGTCAACTAAACTTCCAAAGCCATTCTAACATAACATCTACCTCAACCTACCTTTCACCAAAGTATCCTAGGCTAGCCCATATTACTTTCCTCCAAGCCAGGAAGATATTTTCTGCAAACTCCTGAAGTTTACATATAGTCTTCAACAACACCCTCTACTTCAGGGTGACATTCATCCCAACCCAGGACCAAACAAAACCCCAATAAACCCCCACCTACCTCATCCCACCACCGCATTCACCCCCACTAGAACCCTTAATTCTCTGCTCATAGCACATCTCAACATACGGAGCTTAAACAGTAAAATTAGCCAACTACACGCTCTGCTAGTCATACATTAATTTGATATCCTATGTTTAACAGAAACTTAGCTCAAACCAGTAACAAAAGACAAGGAAACCATCCCACCTGGTTATACTATCTTGAGATTAGACCAAATAACCAGAAAGGGTGGTGGGGTAACAATTCTGTACAAATCTGAGTTACATGTTACTTCACTAGATATACAACTACCTTTAGATACTAATGCTAAAATCCTTATCTCTAAGCTTCAGGTTAATGCTAGCAAATGCATGTACATAATATGCTACTACCTACCTCCAGGCAATAACATCAACATCCTAGAAAGTATCCTCTGCTGGCTTTCTACATCCTTCCCACAAGAAACTATTGTACTTGGTGATTTTAATATAGATTGGAATAGCTGTACCTCACACAAACCTACAACCCATATAAACCTTTATGGCTTTTCCCAAACAATCACCACCCTCACCAGAATCCATAAACCCAGTAGCAAAGAAAGTACCTTAGATTGGATCTTAGTAAATAGCTATCCTCTATCATATAAAGCAGGTAACCCTTCTTGTTGACATTAGTGACCACTCACTTACTTACATAATTAGACAAAAGACCTTTATTCTCAACCAAACTATCTTTAAAACTACCCGGAACAAAAAAGATTTTAATCCAGCAAGCTTCCAAGCAGAGCTTCAAGCCTGTGACTGGTCACCCTTAAAACTACTCCCTCTTGAGGAAGCAGTATCCTATTTAACTCCAAATTCTTACAAATCATGGAATACCATGCCCCTACCCGCTCTATAAGAAATAGAAGTAAAGCTGCTCCATGGCTCACTAGAGAGACTAGGCATAAAATCTTATTGAGAAATAAAATCTGGTCTAAACAGAGAAACACTAAAAACCCAACAGATCATAAAAACTTTAAACAGCTGAGAAATGCCACTAAAAATCAATACTTCTTGATAAAAAAAACTTTTACTTTAATCTCCAGCAAAAGCATCAACAAAAACCACAAACATTCTGGTCAGGTATAAGTAGACTTCTACACCCAGGCCACTCCAAGATGCCAATCCTATCAGGTCTCTCCCTTAACACTCCCAACAAGATGATGCTTTCCATACCTTTTTTACTGAAACCGTCCAATCTCTAGCAAACTCTTTACCACCTCTTAGCTCAACCCTCCCTAGCTAGCATACCTCCTACCTTTCATTTAAAACCAGTTCCTACATCCCTCATCTACACCCTACTTCACAAACTTAAACCATGTACCCCCTCAGCTGATCTCCTACCAGCTGAATACCTGCAAACTGCAGCAAATGTACTTGCCTATCCCATTTCCATCCTAATTAATAGAACCATTACTGAAGGCTCCATCCCATCTCTCTGGAAAATATCTCACATTATCCCACTTCACAAGGGTGGTAACTCAACCGAATTCTGTAACTTTCGCCCCATAGCCTTACTTTCTCCTTTAGCCAAAATTATGGAAAAATGCATCCACCAGCAACTACTTGATCACCTTCTCCAAAATAACCTACTAGCTGACTGTCAGCATGGTTTTAGGCCTTTCCATAGTACTACCACTGCTCTCTTACCCTTCTCGGACTGCATTAACAAACATCGTAATAATAACATGCTCTCCTCTGCACTCTTTATTGACCTCTCTAAAGCTTTCAATATGGTTAACCATCAGATACTTCTAAACATACTCAAATCGGTCTCACTCAACACACAGGCATTGCAATGGTTCAAGTCCTACTTAGACAATAAACAGCAAGCTATCCTTTGGGACAATAACCTATTCTCACCTCTCCCTATTACCCTTGGAGTCCCCTCAAGGCTCTATCCTGGGTACTCTCCTTTTCTCTATATTCATTAATGATCTAAATATAAATCTTCCTCAAGCTACCTGCATACAATATGCAGACAACTCCACATTAATTTGTGTTGCCTCTTCTTCAGCTGAACTCCAGTCCATCACCCAAACAGTATTTAACTTAGTAGAAAACTGGTTCCTACAATGTTGCCTCCTTATAAATGCCAAAAAAAACAAAATTATTGCTATTTACTCCAACACTAAAATCCCTCCCAATAGATCTCACAGTTATAGCCAACAATGGTACTGTCATAGCTCCTGACCCAACCACCAAACTCTTAGGTGTAATAATTGACCACAACCTTAACTTTGACTCACATATTAACTATTAAAACAGTAAACAGAAAACTTGGTCCCCTATACAGGATAAAATCTTTCCTTACCCCTGAAGCCAGAACTACCATTGCCCACACCCATCTGATCTCTACCCTCCTCTATGCCTCACCCATTTATACTAATCTTTCCAAAAGCAACCTTAACAAACTGGCAACCCTCCTATAACAACGTTGCCAGATTTGCCACCGGCTCCCCATTTAGAACCCACCACTGTCTAAATCTTAAACAGCTAGGATGGCTAGAACTGCAAAACCAGCTACAATTTCAACAACTTACTATCACCCATATGATTCTGTATCATCCCAGTAATACTCCTATTCTCTGTAGCCTTATCTCCCCCTACATAAATCTTACTACCCTTCGCTCAGCAAATAAATTACTAGTAACCATCCAGAAGTCCTACAACAAAGCAGGTGATTCTCTTTTCTCTAATTCTGTGGGGAAAACCTGGAATAGGCTTCCCAGTGAACTAGCATCACTTTCGTCATTATCACTTTTCAAAAAGCAACTAAAAATACTCCTTAAAACACAATGGCTATGCCCGTGTACTAACCCGACTAACACTCCCCCTGTACAGCATTACTGTATACCTCCCTCCCAAAACCCTTAAAGTGGGATTAGTAAGCCTCCTTTACTCTGATTCTAGTCTAGTCTTTTCTGGGAACTATCACTGAGTATGTACTTTGTAACATTCATCCTGCTGTGAGCACGTGTTCCACTTTGTATATATGCCAACTTTTTTTACTTTGAGTGTAATATTTTTAAACAACCTTAATAATTAGTTTGAATCTTTCTTTTTTCCTAGTCTTCTACATGATGAATGTCAAACCCTTTACCATGTAAATATGCTTCTAGTAGTACTGTATTGTTTAGCTAAACTTTGTAATCAAGTTCTTTGATGTTAAGTTCTTTGATGTTAATCTCCATCAACAATGTATTTAATTCTGTATTTCCTGATTTATTAGCTTAATTGGAGCTTATCTCCCTGGGCCTCTACTGAAAATAGACATGTATCCAGATGGACTAGCCCGGTCAACAAATGTAAAATAAAATAAAATAAATCAATTTTAAGCAGTCTTTTATCCATGAATGTGGAATACTGTCAAATGCTTTTTTGTAGTCTATCCATGCCATACTTAGATTCTTCCCCTTTTTACAGTTCACCATCATGAATTTAACAAATGATCCTTTGTTCCTATATGATTTTCTGTAGTATAGCTGCCTTTCATTTACTGCATGTTCATACTTATTATGGACATGCAATAAATGAAAGGCAACTATGATAGGGAATATCCTTTTGTTCTACTGTCATGACTGAGTTTTCTTCTAAAGACTATTAACTCTGTCAGCATCAATTAAAGTGTATAGTTTATACAGCATTGGAAGGCAAGCACTGGTCTGTGGTTTTTAGGATTGCTTGCAGGAGGAGTATTGTTTTTCCTGTTGTTTGGCTTCTGTTTGGGGTATGCATATTAATACTTCTTAGTCATGGCTAAATTTCATGTAAAAGATGTTAATACTTTTAGCCAGAAGTTAGATACTGCATCTGGTCCTGAGGTTTTCCAATTAGGAGCTTTTCTTAATTTTGTTTCAATTTCTTTGGCCATAACTTCATCCCATTTCATATCATTCACATGTCAACTTCTTAATCTTTCTTTTACATCTTGTTCAACAAGATCTTCATAAATATTTCTCCAAAATGTGTCTATTTCTTCTTTTTTTTTTGGTGGTGCTTCAATTCCTTTTGCCTTGTTTCCCAATTCTCTATAAAACTCTTTTATGTCATCAATTAATTGCTTATTTTGTGTTTTTACTTTATATTTATCTGCATATCTTCTAAGTTTTTCTGCTTTTGCTGATATGTTTAGTTTATTTGCAATAATGTATGATAGATCTTTATCTGTTCTGATAATTTTTGTTGCTTTTATCAAGTCTATCTTTCTAAGTATTTTCCTTGATCTGTTCCCCTCTTCTGTACTCTAACAGTGACACTTCTTATCTTCATTGCTTTATAGTGTCCTCTGTTTGATATTTCCATGATGGCATTTGATTTCTCCCCTTTCTTCCCTTACTGCCTTGTGTTTTTGTTGTAAGACTTTATCTGTTATTAATTTACCTGCATAGCAATATATCCTATTTACTTCTGTTATATTGTGTGAATTTCTATGTACAGTCCCAATTACTGTGTTCATTTGTTTTATCAAATGTCTAACATTTTGGGTCTTATTAACTTTCTGTAGTCACTTTCTTTCATTGATGTCTAGCCATCTCTATTAAATCAAATAACTTTTCCCTTAGATCATTTACTTCTAAACTGAGGGCACACTGTTCTCCATTTCCTGCAGGCATTCTACAGAATGTTCCAGAACATCTTCTTGTGCCACATTCTCTTCAGGTTCATCCTGTGTCATCTATTGCTCTTTCATATGGGGACTCACTGGCCTATCACTCTACAACATTGATTGCATCAGAGTTGCCATATTTTCCTTTTCCTTCTCTTGCTGTGCAACTCCAGTTGAACTTTTGTACTGGTTTTCCACTGAAGACTCCAGAGCATCTTCCTATGGTACCTGATCAGATGTTTCCTGCTGCACCATTTTCTCCTTACTTTGGGGATCCATTATTCTATCCTGCTATGGTATTATCAGTTAGATTTTTATACTAAATCCTTCACTTCACAGGTAATCCATAACGTCAGTTTCTATTTCTTTAATTTCATTACAAATCCTTTCTTTCTATTTTCCTCCTTTGTTTTCTTACTTTTTTATTCTAAAAGTTTCCATGTACATATGCCTTTGCCTGTATTTCTCTTCAAATATCTTTGGTGCTGCTCTTTTTGTATTGATTAGTTTTGCCTTCTCCTTTGTATAAATATTGTACCATATTAAATCTCTTTCTCTCCCATGTCCATATTTCTTCTTCAGATGTTTCCTGCTTCTCCTGTTTCTCCTTACTTGGAGGACTCATTGTTCCATCATGCTGTGATATAGCCCATGTTTCTACACTAAATCCATCACTTCTTACGTATTCCATAACTTCAACATCTATTTTTTTAATTTCTACTTTACTAATCTTCTGGTCTACATTCCCCCTTTGTAATTGATTTTATTTGTTGTATTGTAAAACTTTCCATATCTGGTTGCCTTTGCCTGTATTTCTCTTTAAATATCTTTGGCCTGTTTTTTTTTTTTTTGTACTGATTAATTTGGCATTCCCTTTTGCATAAATATGGCACCTTATCAGATCTTTCTTCCCCATGTCCATATTTCTTTTTTATACCTTTCAAAAATTTCTAAATGTTGTTCTTTATATTTTTATATTTATATATTTGCACTTCTTCGTCACTTCTCTTTCCAAGCAGCCCAATGTGTATTGGTCTATATGTTTGTCATGAATCTGTTGTATTAATGAACACAAATTTGCATTTCAAACGTTTGGCAGTTTTTCTTGTGTAAGTATTTTTATTTCCTCCATTTTCTCTCTCTTAATCTTTTTGTATATCTTCTGTCTGGAAATTCTGGACTGCCTGATAATAGAAACAATACATAATGTATTTCTTATCCTCAATAGTCCACTCTGTCATCTTTACAGCTCTTTTCTGGTCTATTGTGTTTTATGATTTTTCTGGACGACTACTTCCTTCTAGAACATAGGGGGAGGTGTGGGCATCCTCCCCCACAGTCTGGCCTATCCCCATTGTAGGAAAGTTTCTCTGTCTTGAAGATTCTACACTGTAATTTTTTCCAGTCCTGGCATCAGTGTGCCTACCAGGATTGGGCACATTTTTATTCTGGGACTGTCATTTTATCTTTTAACCTACTTCTGTCCAGAAAAATATGCTATACAAAATACAGTCTATATATCAGTGTTATCTTTATAAGATTTTCTAAAAACAGGGTCCATCTCATGAAGGTACTCACCAAGACTTGAGGATGAATTCAGTTCCAGCAATACCACTCTCATTTGCTTGCTGTTTTTATCATCTCTCCATTCTGACCCCATATCATGTTTCCATTCCATTAGGCTGTCTGATGATTCTCTACTATTCTGTTATAATCCCAAACATTCCCACAGGTAGATGCTGATAAATGCCTTATATACCTGAATAAGGCCTCCTCTTAAATATCTGTGTGAGACACTGTACAAGTTCATAAATTTTAATCTTTTATAACAACTTAAACTTTCAAATGCATGGATGCTTACTGAGTATACACCTCAGTAATCTTTCCAATTTGCTCATGATAGTTTTCTTAAAAGGCTTCCATATAACTATTACATACTCTGGTCTGGTCTAATATAACTTACAATGATTTCAGCATTTCTTATTTCCTAGACTTTATTTTTTTTATACTGCCTATGATTTTATAGTCATTACCCAATTGATTGATATGATCAGAAAACTCAAAGCTGTGTCTAGGCATAAACCCAGATTCTTAAATAAATCCACAACTCCAGTCACTGTGTGACGCATTAAAAATTCACCCTTCAAACTATGTTTCACAAATCTCATATGTTTATTTTTTATGTGTTTACAGCATGTTATTCTCATCTGTCCAAATGGTCATTTTAGTCAATTTCTTTTGCAGACATGCCCAGTCTGTAACAGATGTAATAAATTTTCCCATTTTCAAGTCATCTATATACAGACTATAGTACATCTCAGATGCAAAAGATTAATCTGAAAGATGCAACCTAATAGGCCTAGGACAGAGCCATGTGGGACACCCTAATGCAAACCTAGAATTTCACATATCCAATTACTGTATGATACGTGTAATGATTTATTTGTAAGCCATTTCATTATCCATCTTATCAAGATGTATTAATATCTAGTTCTAATTTATTGATCAGCATTATGTATGATCCTATCAAAGGCTGAAGATAAGTCTATATAAATTACATTGAATCACACTTACTTTTTCATTTATAACTTGTGTGATACCTATCACTGCTACCAATATGTGATGGCACCAATATGTGTCATCCTCATGCTGGGTCAGTAATCAAGGAGCCTGAATCCTCACCACTGAGGGGCGTGCACCTGGAATACAAATGGATACACTCAGTATTTCTAGATGCAGACCTCTCTCCATCAAGTACAATTTCCCTTAAGAGCACACAGGGAACATACTCAGCCTGAGGTCTGGATGCCCCTATATCTGTCTCCCTCCAGATCACCAATAAGACTCCCCACTGGTACAGTGGTAGGGTTAAGTCCTCAGCCGAGTGTCCAAGCCAAGTCCTCCAGCACCCCCTCTGTAAATCCAGTGCTTCGTGTCCCTGTCCCAGGTATTTGACACATACACAAATTTAATTTTTTCAAACACATATGCACCTGGGAAAAATTGGAATAGATGTACCTGCTGTGCCCCCTTCTGACCAGAGTACTAGGTAGTTGTCACCACCACTAGACAGTCCCCAATTAGCTGCTGTAAGGCCCTTAAAGTGTGTCCAATTATACTGTGTAATATTGATACTAATACAAATGTTAGTAGTTTACCAAGATGGTTAGGCCTTCTGGAGTGGCCCACACAGTGTCACCAAATAAATATATGTACTCTCAAAGATTAGATACTAAGGACCAGCCACAATAAACGTTATAAATATATTTAATAAATAAGAAAAGAATGTGAAAATACTGGATATATATTCACAGTAAACCAAAGAGTTCAAATCACAGGAAATATTGAAAGCAATATTGATGGACAGACTCATACAAATAAAGAAAAACACTCTCTAAGCTAAGCTTCACTATATTCCTGGCAGAATCTATCAGAATTTACTGTTCCCTAATAACTTAATTGGGCAGGGCAAGATGAAATACTAGTAAGGCTCAAAACAGAATACTCTATTCTGAGACTGCTCCCTGTAAAATATAATATCCAAGATGACTTGAAGAATGACCTCATCAGGTCACCTGATTGTAAGTTCCCACAATATCTCCTTTTGAAGTTTGAGACAGGACTTTTATCAGACTGCTACAATACCCATTTAGAGCTCTTATGGCAATGCCTAGGAGCCAGAAACATTTACAACACTTCCCCCCTTCTTTATAAAAGCTAACAGATAATGGCTGCTCCAGACCTACCATCTCTGGGCCTACTCAGCACGGTGGGGTGACATTCAGTGGTTTAATAGCTCATTTACATTTCCCTTACTTTTCTTAAAATAAGCCAGCTGGTTAACCATTGCTGTGCCAGTGTCCTCTGTTAAAACATATACATTTAATTCAGATACCATAATACATGTACATTTCTCAATTTCAGCAGGGTGCACTGTTGATACTTTTTAACACAAGTAACACAAGCAAAGCTCGCAAATACATTTTCAGCACAAGCATCTGTACAGATCAGTCTGATATACAAATGACATATAATTATTTACAAAATTCTAGCTAGCTGTGCTTGCACAAGTCATACATCCACTGCCCTATGTCTCCCTGGCATGGCTGGCAGTACTTCCTATTGTCACAGCTTGTATTACATTATTATAATTCAGCACATTACAGGTAGTTATAGCTCTTTTTTCAACACATTGCATACTGATAAATGGTTTCAAGTTTCATGTTTTCCATTTCTGACAATAATTTATCTAAAATAACCTTATCCATAATTTTTACACAAAAAATAGACTATGGGTTTGTATAACTTGGGTTTGTCCTGTTCCCCTTTCCCTTAAACCAAGGTTTAACAATTGTCTATGCTTAGTCTTGGGTCTACTTTCTGTGCTCGAAAGCTGAAAAACCCAAATCTAAATAGCGCAACACGTAAAGAGCGAACCGCGAATACATCGAATGAACAAAACCGTGAAAGTGGAAATACTGAATTTGTATAGTTGGCCTGTCTGCGGTATAGCTCCGTAAGGTAAGTGTGCGATAGTTATGGACCTTAGGGTTAGGGAGGGGTTAAAGTAAGTGCATAGGCAGGTAGTGTATGTAAGGTTTTGTGTAGGTAATGTATGTAAGGTTTAGTGAAGGATTTTGTCAAGTGTATGTGTGTGGAATATTTAGTTTGTTTGGGTATAGCTCCGTAGGGAAAGTGTGCGGTAGTTACAGACCTTAGGGTTAGGGAGGGGTTAAGGATAGTGCATAGATATTTGTGTTTGTGGGGTTTAGTGTAGGATTAGCAGTAGAGTTTTGGTGCTTTAATGTAGGGTTAGAAGTAGGGTTTTGGTCAGTGTATGTATGTGTTTTTTTTATTGTGTTTGGTTGGTAGTGTATTGCAGGTGGTGGTTTGGCCGACTATGACGGTTCGAGGTTTTAAATTTCGCACTTTAGTATGTTCAAAGTATTCGCGGTTCACTCTTTGTGTGTCACGCTATTTGGATTCAGGTTTTTCGTGTTTAGAGTGCATAAAGTAGACCCCCTTAGTCTTGAGGAGTCTCTCCATACCTAAATGACCTACTGAATAACAGATATAGTGGTACAACAAGTTCACGCTGAAGTGTTCTCATTGTCATTATTACTAAGTTCATATCTTCCCTGTGTTTTGCTTGGATCTAGGTTGCATAGTACCTTTTCAACATAATCTAACTTAATTTCAGTATCTGAAATTACCCGAGCATTACTAACACAAACTACTTCCCCCTTTCTGGAAGCATATTGTTTTGCATAAGATTTTGTAACTATATCTACAGTCTGTTCTGTTTGAAAACACATTTTAGAATCTACACACAGTTTATAAATTCGTACTTCTTTATTCCTCTCACATCTTACATATCCATAAAATGGTCTCCTATTATGTACAGTATCTTTATATACATTTTCTTCCAATTTTTTCTGATGTTTGTCTTACTCTATGTTTAATTTGTCTGTCCAGTTTTTTATTTCAGTTTTCAAAGTTATAGCTTGCTAATTGTTTCCATGTTTTATATTTTTTATCTCTCATCTTAATAACTATCTTATTCTTAAAGAAAGATATCTTCCTGTCCTTATCTTCCTAAATCCTGATGTTAAAAATGTTTTAATCTTTTGCTTTCAAACAATTTTCCTTTCAAAACTTTACAATCTCCAACAATTATTCTATCCAGATATATATTGTAATTCATTTCCTTATTAATGCTGTAAAAAATATTATTCCACTCTGTTTCTGGTGAATGATTATGATTTGTCCATGCTGTGCTGTAATGCAAGAAATGTATAAATTCCTCTATGTCATTAGCATTTGACTTTGGTGGCTTATACACTCAACAATAGTAATCTGTTTCTGGTTTGTCCTTATTGTCACAGTTGTCTATAGTATTGTAATTATCATCAAAGATGTAATAATCACAGTTTTCATAACAATATTTAATCTTCTGTTATGGTACCCCTACTTGATTTTTTGATAGAGTGTCTATTACAGATGAAACATTTATACCCTGACAGAACTGGTTTCCTTTCATTGTTCTTTGTTTTACAAACTATACCTCTTTTAACTTTCCCTGATTTTCAGAGACATCCTTCATTTTGACTCATATGTTATCTGTGTCCCTCTTAATCCCTCTTAAAACTGATGACATTTGGAGAAAAGGTGGTGAATTACACTTAAATATTGACAATAATTATAGTTATAGACTTATTTTACTTCAGTAAATATATACTAATTCACATTCTCTTATTGTGTCAATGTCTGAAGTTAATAGTGCCAATATTTTAAAAGTATCCCTGATTGTCCATGATTATTTCTGGATTTGTCTTTGATTCTGGTGAGATTTGTCCCTGACTGTTTTTGAGTTATGTCACAAACAATAACAACATCACTCTTCTGCAAATGCACTGAAATGAGCTATTGTACAGGAAGGGACAAAAGGTGGAAGTGTTTCAATTTAGATAAAAAACAAATGCACCTCAAGGCTGGTCAGACAGTATGACATACCTGAGCTTCTCCATGTCCAAATTACAACTGGCAAAACAACATACCATATCCTTGCAAAACAATAGGTCCTCTTCTATAACCCAAACAACCCATAACACATACTTAAATGTATTGAAGACATTCCTTACTCAATGCAACACCATATACATGGGCAAATTTAACTATCCTACTGTTAATTCATGACCTAAACATGCAGATGCAGAGATTCCTAGACTTTGTACACATAAACATCCTAGACCAGCTAGTCTGTACACCCACTAGATGTGCTAACATCCTTGACCTGCCCCTCATAAACATGGCAGAATGTTGCACAAACTGCCCCCAGTGTAATGACCTCACTGATCAGGTCAGACCATAAAGGTGTGTCCTTTAAAATAAAAATAAAACCCAGGATCCAAGCTAACCTCGGAACTTTTAGGAATAATTCTGAGGCAAATTTTCTACTATTAAGTGAAAATCTGGCAAAATTTCAAGTCCCCCCAAACCCTAAGAACACCACTGCCTATGCAGAATTGTTCATAGAAAACCTGGACAATCATGTTATGGGCTGCATAGAGACAGCTGTACTTATCTGGAGCAAGCCACCCAACTCACCCTGGTGGAATGCTAAGTAGGTTGTATAATGAAAGGAAAAAAGTCATGGCAAAACTTAGGAAGTGCAATACACATAAAGGTAAAAACTCGCTTATCAACATAAACAAGAACCTTAGGGGGCTAATCAACTCTCTCTTTCCTGTTTATGCACAGTGTGTTACATCAGGCAAAGAGCTCCTTTCAGCACTAATTGTTTCTGTAGCAGTTACAGGTTTTATGGGCTCAGGTTGCTAGCCCAAAGCCTAACCCTCCTTGGAGGGTGCACCACACACACTCACATGCACACACTCAAAGCTAAGGCCAATTTAGAGTGTCCAGTCCACCTACTGCATGTATTTGGAATGTGACAGGAAACCAGAGTACCCGGAGGAAACCCATGTGAATGCAGGGAAGACATGCAGACTCTGTACAGAAGACACCCCAGCTGAGAATCAAACCAGAGAACCTTTTGCTGTGAGATGACAATGCTAACTACTACACCACTCCTAATCAATGAAATTTGAGGTACAAATCATTTCCCAGGCCAAAGACAATCACAAAGCATTCTTCAGCTATGTCCGCTTTCTCAAAGGCAATTAACAATAATGTGCCAAACTAATTGTAAATGGAGCCACCTATACTGAGCCAGAAAATATAGCAAATGTACTGGCTAACAAATTTAGCTCCAATTTAACCCCCCCCCCCCAAGACATCTCTCAACCATAACTCTCCAACTATCACTGTGGAAAAGGTCCTTGATGCATTCTTCAAGACCAAGAACACTGCTTTATTGTGCCCTTATAATATCTACAGATGCCACCTAAAAAACATAAAACATGACCTCTCAGAACCACTAAAACCATTATTTTACCACAGCCTTAAGACAGGCTGTGTGCCAAGTGAATGGAGGACTGAAACTTTTTTCCATCTAAACAAGGGTGGGCATTCTATAGACCCAGGTACTACAGACCCATAAGTCTAAGTAGTATCATATGCAAAGCCATGAAATAATTTTCCCAGAAATGATAAGGAATGACATAGAAAACCTTCAGATACTAGATTCAACTGATTAGGTTTTGTCAAGGACAGGTCATGCCTACACAGCCTGGTAGACTTCATTGTAAAGGTCACCAAACTAATGGACAAGGGTATAACTGTGCATACTGCCTACCTTGATTTGGCCAAATGATTTAACATAATACCCCACTCAGGCATGTTAGACAAACTCACAAAATTAGGCATAAACATTTATGTCACCCACTGGATAGTCAGCTGACTCACAAACAAGACTCAAGACGTTAAGACAGGGGACTCTACCGCCACAAATAGGCCAGTCACTAGCAGCACACCTCAAGACTCAGTGCTGTGGGCTGATACTTTTTAGTATTTACTTCTCTGAAGTCAAGGCCAATGTCAAGGGCCTCTGACCAACGAAATTTGCAGAAAATTGCAAACGAGGTTCAGTCATAGAATCCACCAATGACACATATACCCTCAAAGAAGGCCTGACAGAGACTAATATCCAACAACAAACAAAAAAAACTGATGATTAAAATAAACAGCAAATAAAACCAGATCACCAACCTTTAATACCAAAATAAATACAGGTAACAACCTCTTGCGCCTCGTCTTTCAAAAAGCCTTCAAGGAGTAAAATCATGTAAAAAAATACTTCCTATATATATAAAAAAGAACCCTCCCTATCATTCAATTAAATAATTAAAACAATCAATTAAGTAAAGTAAACTACACAAAATTTTTCCAACAGCATTCTGTATTAAGCCCACTAGGGGTCAATGTAGAATATTTTAAAATAAACACAGCTTCTTTATGAAGCAATTTTCTTTTTATATCACAGTTTCTATGTTCATCTTTGATTTTTTTCTAAGATGGTTGCTTTCAAATTTTCTGGATTACTGTCATGATAATAGTTAAAATGCTGAGCTAAAAGGAGTTCAAGTTTACTAGATCTAATGTCTCTAACATGTTTTTGTAGTCGAGACATGAAAGCCCTTTTAGTCTCACCAATGTAGAATAAATCACAGTCACATTTTAATGCATAAAGCACACCTTCTGTTAGACAACAATATCTCCCCACAGATCTAAACAATACTCCGTTAATCTTATCAAATGTATTAACTATATACCTGCAAATTACATATTTGTTTACAAGGAAAAATACTTACACTTCCAACCTGATATATCAAATTATTTTTTTGACTGTCCAAATTTACTGTGCATTACTATATCCTTAATATTATGTCCTCTTTTGTAAGAGAGCATATAGGTTTTCCCTATCACTTTCTGTAAATCCTTATATCAACAAAAAGTCTCAATAGTGCAAAATAATCTTTTTTTATCTCTGGACTCAAAATGTAAGTTGTAACTATAAAGATTCTTTTGTCCTTATTTTTACAATAATCATAATTTCTAACATCCACACTATTCACTTCATTTTCCTTTTCACTTACTTTATCTTGAATCTGTTATAAAGCTTCAATTACCACAGTTCTATCATACCCTCTATTAAAAAACATATATGCAGCTGTCATCAGTTCATTATTCATAGCCTCTAAATTATTACATAAATGGGAAATACGAAAAATTCCCCATATGGAAGTGTCCTAACAGTGTTTGGAGGATAACAGCTATTACCATTTAAAAACTGATTCACTTCATCAAATTTCCTATTTATGCTTGTCTCTATGTGCCCATTAGACTTCCCTTGTAGTAAAACATCTAAAAAAAAAATCACACTACTTCCA
Organism: Protopterus annectens; assembly: GCF_019279795.1. Taxonomy (NCBI): domain Eukaryota; kingdom Metazoa; phylum Chordata; order Ceratodontiformes; family Protopteridae; genus Protopterus; species Protopterus annectens. Next base: position 180,530,709 of record NC_056750.1, on the reverse strand, counting down.
TTTTGCAGACCATCAAATTTTATACCAAATCTATTTTCATGTAAACCTTCTATAAAACTCGGCACTTGTTCAAGTCCCCCTTGACAAACAAAAATCATATCATCAATAAATCTGTAATATCTTATAACAAACCTACCAAAAAATTCACACATAAATATATTCTAACTCAAACAAACCCATAAACAAATTGGCATACATTGGGGCAAATGAAGCCCCCATTGCCGTGCCTTGCAATTTATGGTATAAAACTTCATTAAAATCAAATAAATTGTGAGTCAAACTAAAATAAACTAATTCCATAATATAATTTGCAAGGGGACTATCTCCTAAATATAATTTCAATGCTTCCATCACAAATGCATACATTATACTGGTATACAAACATTTGAAGTCCACAGTAATCCAATACATATCTTTAGTCCATTTAATATAATATATTTTACTAAGAAAAATCAAACAAATCTTTAATATAAGAATGTAATTTTTCAACAGCATTTAATAAATATTTATGAGGCACTAATCCAATATTATGTAAAAAAATACAGGCATGCTGACACTATAGATCTGCCTGGGGGGTGCTGCATATCTTTGTGTATTTTGGGAAGACAATAAAATAAGCCATACCAGACCCTTCAATACCAAACTTATTTTCTAAGTAATTTTTAGACAAATAACCCAGCTTTAACCCCTTGGTCAATAAACATTGAAACTCCATTTTTGCTTCCTGATATTCCTTTATATTTACAATTTTATATAGCTTGCCATCATTCAAAAGTTCTTGACACATATTTAAAAATTGTGAAAAATGTATCACTAAAATTTTACTTCCTTTATCTGTGGGTTTAGCAATACATTTTCTCTGTTTACCAAAGTCTATTAAAGCCTGCCACTCATTTCTAGTAAAATTATAACATACTCCTATTTTACTTATTTTAAACTACTTTTTCTATAGCAAAAACATTCATAGCATAACATTTCTGTATACCTTCATGCTTAAAAGGAGGTATAAAATTACTTTTACTTAAAACATTATCTGTATTTAACTGACAATAAGCATTGCACTCCTCATCTAGACTAGATACACACAAAACAATAAGTTATGTACTCACCATAACATTCCATGTTTGTAGTCCATCTCACCCTTCATTCTTACATATGGGTTCGGAGCCAATTCTCGGCTCTGACTCGGACGATTACAATGCTCAGTCTCTTATTTGGCTCTTGGCAAGGTAGGTATCCCATAGTGCACTAGTAAGAATCCCCAGATCTTGTTTGCTGCTAACTACAGAGAGATAGAAAAGGTTATCCAGAAAGAACAACAACAATGAAAGGTCTCTACCTTACCAAAGGCAATACTATCCTGTCTCCATATCCTTCCAGGATGGGGGTAGGTGGGTGGGTACGTAAGAATGAAGGGCGAGATGGAATACAAACATGGAACATTATGGTGAGTACATAACTTCTTTATGTTCTGTAGTCCTATCTCGCCTTCATTCTTACATATGGGACAGCATCCCTAGCACCTTTTTCTCAGGTGGCTCACAGGAGTATACTCCTGAGTGTCGTGGAACCAAAGGAGGCTCTACCCCTGGAGGTCAAATCCAATTTGTAATGAGTAATAAAGGTATGAGGGGTAGCCCAAGTTGCTGCTGCACACACAAATTGGAACTCTGGCTTGAAAGCCAGCAGATGTGGACAGGGATCTTATGGAATGAGCCTTGATTTTAAATGGAAGGTTCTTTCCATTGGAGGAGTAGATAAAGGAAATACAGTTGGAAATCCAATTAGATAGAGTCACTTTAGAGACTGGCTGACCTATTCTAGTTTCAGAAAAGGACACGAACAATTGGTCTGATTTTCTAAGTTCCTTAGTTCTATGTAGGTTATAACCATAACTGTCTGTGAACATCAAGTTGATGAAATGTATATTCTACACTGTTTGAATGATTAGGAAAATTACAGGCAGTATGATAGTTTGGTTCAAATTAGTCTGAAAACAAACTTTAGGGATGAAGGAAGGATTTGTACGAAGGGAAACTCTCTTTATAAAAAATCAAATAAGAAGGTTTGATTGACAGTGCTTGCAACTCTGATACCCGTCTAGCGGATGTGATAGCTACTAGAAACAAGGTCTTCCAAGACAGAAACTTAAATTCATATGAATGTGCGGGTTCAAAAGGCAGGGAAGTTAGTTTGAACAGAACAAAATTTAGATCCCAAGGAGGTACAGGTTCCTGAAAATGAGGTCTCAGCAAGGTAGTGTCTTTAAGGAAGGTTTTACATAATCTGTGGGCCATCAGATTAGGCTCATGTTGTCCCAAATGAAGTTTGATATCGCTGCCAGTTGAACTCTAATTGTAGCAGCAGTTGATCCCTGATGGAAAAGTTTGGTTAGAAATTCTAACACCAAAGGGATGGATGCTGTGTAAGGATCTACATTTTTCTCTTTTGCCCAGATAGAAAATCTTCTCCATTTGCTAGCGTATAACTTCCTAGTGGAAGGTTTGTGGGAAGATGTAAGGATATGGGTCACAGCAGGTGAAAAATCATGAAGCCTGACTAGGGATGGAAGTGGAGCAGCTACACTGTCAAGTTGAGAGTATGGAGGCAGGGGCGAAGGGAGCCTGACATGTGTGTCAAGAGGTCTGGAACTGGGTCCAGAGTTCATGGATCATCTAGGAGATGAGGCCCGAGGAAGGGGAACCAAATCTGACAAGGCCAGTAAGGAGTGATCAGAATCATTTTGCTTACCAATAACTTTGCTTTCTGGATCACTTTTGATTTGAGCAGAAATGGGAGAAATGCATAAAGGAGTCCCAGAGGCCAATCGCGAACAAGTGCATCTCTCGGTGACTCCCCTAGAGTGGGGATAAGGGAGAAGTAGCTGCTGCATTTGGCATTGATCGGGCTGGCAAAAAGATTGCAACAAGGCTGTCCCTATTTGCAGAAAATCTGTTCCGCTACTTTCTGATTCAAAGACCACTCGTGAGGCATCAATATTGCCCTGCTGAGCATGTCGGCTATCACGCTGGTTGTTCCCGGGATATGCATTGCTACTAGAAAGCGCTGGGAAGATATCGCCCACTGCCAAACACTAAGAGCCTCTTGAGAAAGGGGGTAAGATCTGGTTCCTCCTTGCTTGTTTAGATACCATACCACTGACATATTGTCCAATTTGATTGCTATCATCCCTAAGGGAAGAAAGCCGTGAAGTGCTTGCAATACTAGAAGCATTGCTCACATCTCTAGGACATTGATATGCAGGTGACCATCATGATCTTGCCATGTGCCTTGGACAGTCCTGCCTAGATAATGCCCCCCCCCCCCCACCCTATCTAGGAGGCATCTGTGGTCACAGTAGCAACAGGTTGGTGAGGGAGGAAAGGTGTTCCTGTCATCAACTGATCGAGCTGAATCCACCAATGAAGGTCCTTTTTGCAAGACTTCGTTATGAGAATATGACGAGGTAGAGGTAGTTGTTGAAGAGACCACTGGGAAAAAAGTAGCTATTGAAGAATTTGCATATGCAATCTGGCTAGTGGAACTAGATTTATGGTAAAGGCCATGGTCCCTAAGAGTTTCAGCACTGTCTTTGCCTTGACTTTTTGTAGAAGAAGTAATCTGTAAATCTGTTGTCTGAGGTTTTGAATTCTGTCTGCAGGGAGATGAGCCAACATGGCGACTGTGTCTATTTCTGCACCTATAAAAGTCACAAATTGAGAGGGTGACAAGGCAGACTTTTCCCAATTTATCGTAATCCCCAGCTGAGTACAAACCTGGATGGTTGAATCCCTGGCTTGTAGGAGTAGGTGCCTGGTGGTGGCAGTCAGGAGCCAGTCATCCAGGTACAGAAACGCTTGGAATCCACGACATCTCAGGTGAGCTGTCACTACTGCCATGCATTTGGTGAACACCCTGAGGGCTGTGGTGAGACCAAAAGGCAGAGCACGAAATTGGTAATGACTGGCTCCCAGCCAGAAGCGTAGCTGTCTCCTCGATGTTCTGTCCATTTTTATGTGGTAATACGCATCCTGGAGGTCTATGGAGCACATCCAATTGTCTTTCCCTAACAGAGGGAGTATAGACTCCAGTGTTACCATTCGAAACTTGGCCTTCTTTACGGATTTGTTTAGTTTGCTGAGGTCCAAAATGGACCTCCAGTCCCCTGTTCATTTTGGCACTAAAAAGAATCTGGAGTAAGTTCCGAATCCTATCTGGTCTGCGGGGACGGTTTGGATGACTCTCTTTGAAAGCAACTTTTGAACTTCTATAGTTGCTTGATCCCTGTGATTGGGTGGAACATCTGGGATCTTCTTGGGGGTGTGGGATGGAAGAAAGAAAGGTATGAAGTATCCTCTGGTGATTATTCTTTACACCCACTTGTCTTGGGTGATTTTGAGCCAGGCTTCTGGATACAAAGATAAGTGACCCCGGACTGGCTTCAGAGAAGTGCAGCTAGGCCCCACATCAGGAGCGCTGATAGGGACAGCCTCAAAAGGAATTGCGGTCACCCTGGTTTTGCGGAACCCCCCCCCTGCTTCTTGGCGATGTCTACCATTACCACCTCCTCCTCTGCCTCTGAAGGAGGAATCATCTTGCGCATCCGGGAAAAATCTTTGGAACTTCTTGAACCACATTTTCCCACCTCTCTGACCATTGGGATATGGTCTAGAAGGGACAGTAAAACATACTCCCACGACAGAGAGAGTTTTCCTTTCCTGTTCACACCTGGTGAGTGTATCTTTTACCTTGGGTCCAAACAGAGAAGAACCGTCAAAGGGGGCATTGGTAAAGGTAGATTTGAAGGGCTCCACAAAATTACATAAGCGCATCCAGGAGTGTCTCCTAAGGGAAACTCCTGAACCTGCTGCCCTACTCGCTCCATCAGCTGCATAGGAGATCAGCCTCATGGAGGAGTTCACAATGGAGTTTAAGGTAGACAACTGAGCAGTAACCTTCTCACAGACTCCTTCAGTTGATGTACCTTGAAGAGTATATCCTAGTTCCTTGAGGAGATCTCTCTGAAGCCTAGTACAATGTGTGAGATAGTTCAGCAATCTGAGAGTAAAAGCCGCTGCTGAAGAGAAGATACATTTCCCATATCTATCCATTGTTTGAGACTCCTTGTTCAGTGGATGGACAGATGTAGAAGTCTCCACTAGTCCCTTCTTAGAGGCTGCCGTCACCACCATGGCATCTACAGGCACACCCTTGGTCAAGAACTCTTTCTCTTTAGGGGCCAAGAGAAATTTGCTGGTCTTCTGGGAACTGGTTCCATTTCATCAGGAGTTTCCCACACCTTTCGACTAACTAGGTCCATGAGTTCGTCAAAAGGTGGAGACACCCAAGAGGTTGAAGGTTGAGACCCAAAAGCCTTCAGGTACACTGACTCCTCAGAAGGGGTGACAGTGGGCCAGCCACCTCTCTGCTTCAGGATCTCAAAGATGTCTACAAAGGAGACATCATCAGAGGATGACCTGGGAGACCCTTCTGATGCCTTGAGGTCAATGTCTGAGGTGATGAACTCATCCGGGGAGTCTACATGCTTCCTCTTGCATGTCCTCTTCTGTGGGGGCTCCTCAGAAGGGTATTCTGGGGAGGTCTCAGAAGACAGGGGGCCACCCAAAGGGGGCTCCTGAGGCTGCAGGTCTCTGCTGTCAAGAGAGAGAGAGGGTGCTGAGACAGAGGTTGGTGCTTGAGGGGGAAGAGTATCGGTACCCTTGTGTGGAGCTGATGACTGGGACTGGACACTCATCATCTTGAATGCAGATCTGTCTTGCTCCGAAGACAGCCCCAGTTCTGAGGAAATGGAGGAAGCCCTCGGCTCCAAAGCGATTGGCTCCAAGATGGATGTAGGGTCCGAGCTCAACCTAGCCAACGCACCGTGAGGTAGGCCTGGCACTGAAGAGGTTTGGGTCCAAGAGTCCCTGTTGGGGCTGACTGTTGAGCTTCGGCTCCTAGACACCAAGGGTGGCACCGAAGGTGCCAAAGGTGTCAAGAGTGGAACTCAGCTATGAGACAGCCACAAGGGGAGCTGGAACCGAGGGTTCCACAACAAGGGGCACCGAGAATGGTCAGATGGCTCAGGAACTGACTGGGTCGGAATCAACAATAATTTGGGTAAAACAGATGACTTCAAAAGTCTAAGCACTACTCTCTCTACATCCTCTTCCAAAAGGCTCTTGGAGAATCTGGATGACAGGGTAGGCAACCTAGATCTCTGTAAAATGGGAGATCGTAAAGTTGGGGAGACTGGCAATAGCTCTCTGGACCAGCTCCGATGCAATTTCTCAGTAGTCGGCTCCAAAAGACTTGGGGCCGATACTGCAGTGTCAACATCGATGACCTCAACTGGCTCCGAGGACAGTGGAGCCAAAGAGGTTGAAGGCTTATCCAATTTTAAAGTTTTCTGAGGAGGTTCAGACAAAATGGTCGGTGCAGGAGAATGTCTCTTGGCCACCTTGACCTTCTCTTTCTTTGATGAGTGAGACTTGGAGGATGAAGAAGAGCTGGCTAAGTCCTCCTCGAAGGAAGGCTTAAGGAGACCTTTCAGTATTAACTTGTTTTTTTTCTTTCCTGGAGAACTCTGGAGCTGAAGGATTCGCAGAAAGGACAAATTTCCTGTAGATGAATGGCTGTGGCACATTAAACGCAATTACTGTGCCCATTAGTAATCGACATTTTTTGGGAGCACTTAATGCACTTTTTAAAACCCGAAGGTTTATGATCTTTGGATTCCTTCAACATGACTACAAAAGGAAGTTCTATGAAACAGAAGAGAGGATAAGGTCCTCTAACTTAAACGAGCCTAGCCCCGCTAAACTAACACACATGCACAGAGGAGAAAACAACAGAGGACTAGGTCCTCCAACTTAAACGGGCCTAGCCCTGTTGAGGAAAAAGAGTCAACAAGTTAAACAGAGGACTAAGTCCTCTAACTTAAACAGACCTAGCTGTGGAAACAGGAAAGAAACTAAGTCAGAAAAAAACAGAAATAGTAAATCTTAAACAGTTGCTAATAGAAAACGACACTGCACACAATATACTATTAAAATCTAGACAAAAAACAAGGTCCTAAGCCAAACACAGACCTACAGCAATAGGAACTATGTCAAAAACTAGCACACAGACGGATACCACACAGAGAACAAAAACGGGCCTACAACAGCCAACAAATTCTCAACACTAACTACGGAATTTTAGCAAAAACACACTACTGTTAACTACCTATGAAAAATAATTACTAAGACTAAGTAAACTAAGCTATCTTATGTGAAGAAATATCAATAAGACTACAATAATATTGAAAAATTGCAACTTAGCCACAGCCAAGCAAGAAGCACTTCTGAACTTGTAGACACAGCAAACGAGATCTGGGGATTCTTACTAGTGCACTATGGGATACCTACCTTGCCATGAGCCAACTAAGAGACTTTGAGCTTTGTAATCGGCCGAGTCAGAGCCGAGGATCGGCTCCGAACCCATATGTAAGAATGAAGACGAGATAGGAATACAGAACATTAAACATTTAATCAAAATCATCATCTGTATCATTTCCCAGGTCAGCACAGGTTGTATTTCCACAAATTTCTTTTTCTATCTCACTTAAACCATTGAAATAATCTTTCAAATTTAACTTTCAGATTAACTGAAACATTTCAATTTGACATAAAATCTTGATAAAATGATGGGTATAAATTTTAATCCACAATTCAGTGCTGATAATAAAGCTTCATTTCAAGTGCTATTAGATAAATTAACAACCAAAATACACACCCCAAATGTCATTAAAGTCAGCTCCATTTAGTTCTTTTTCCATACCGTTGTTGCTGTCCATCCCGGTGATGTTCATACTGCGGTCTGCTTTGTTTTCTATCCCTGGTGTCAAATCTCAAAAAAGTTTCATGCATATAGTGACTGTCTCTAGCCTCTGGAAGAGGCAGATAAGCATTGTCACTATCTAAGTCACTGCAATGTTTACTTGTTTCACTAGAAGCAGCAACACCACCATATTGATTAAGCTTCACTTCCTGTTGCTGAAAATGAACACTCGGGTAACATTTCTTCCAAATGGTAGATTGAAAAACCTATACTGAGCCAGAAAATATAGCAACTGTACTGGCCAACAAATTTAGCTCCAATTTACACCCCCCAGCACCCCTCAACCATAACTCTCCAACTATCACTGTGGAACAGGTCCTGGATGCACTCTTCAAGACCAAGACCAAGAACACTGCTTTAATGTGCCCTTATAATATCCAAAGATGCCGCCTAAAAAACATAAAACATGACCTCTCAGAACCACTAAAACCATTATTTTACCACAGCCTTAAGACAGGCTGTGTGCCAAGTGAATGGAGGACTGAAACTTTTTTCCATCTAAACAAGGGTGGGCCATCTATATACCCAGGTACTACAGACCTATAAGTCTAAGTAGTCTCATATGCAAAGCCATGGAAATAATTTTCACAGAAATGATAAGCAATGACATAGAAAACCTTCAGATACTAGATTCAACTCATTAGGTTTTGTCAAGGGCAGGTCATGCCTACACAGCTTGGTAGACTTCTTTGAAAAGGTGCCCGAAGTAATGGACAAGGGCACAACTGAGCATACTGCCCACCTTGATTTGGCCAAAGGTTATGACATAATAGCCCACTCAGGCATTGTAGACAAACTCACAAAATTGGTATAAACATTTATGTCACCCACTGGATAGTCAGTTGGCTCACAGATAAGGCTCAAGAAGTTAAGACAGAAATCTACCTCCACAAATAGGCCAATCACTAGCAGCACCCCACAAGGCTCAGTACTGGGGCTGATCCTTTTTAGTATTTACTTCTCTGAAGTCAAGATCAATGTCAAGGGCCTCTGACCAACCAAGTTTGCAGACAATTGCAAACTAGGTTCTATCACAGAATCCACCAATGGCACATATACCCTCCAAGAAGGCCTGACAGACTAATAACTGGTGCTAGAGTCATGGTCTAAAACTCAGTGCCAAGAAATGCATAATAGTATCCTTTGGGAAGATGGCTGCCCCTGGAAACTACCACACTGATAGTGAATCGTAAGAGTAGACTCAGTGGCCAAGGATTTGAAAAAGCATGTAGACAGTAGCCTGGTTCTTGACCATCTTATTTACTCAGTGTCATACAGCTCCTGAAGGGAGGCCTGTGCCTACCTTACCATGCCTTTAGAGATCAATTATTCTCAACCTCCTTTTCCAAGTCAAATTATGCTGGCAATACCAGTACCAGAGATCTAAACTTTCATCAAGAAATACATAAAACTAGATGGAGAAACAGGTACCCATAAAACTAGATGAAGAAGCAGGTGCCCAGCACAATGTCTTGGAATGCCTCTGGAAGAAACTCTCCTTTTAAGATAAGCAATGTGATTTCTTATCATCCTTCTCAAGCATAGCATGGACAGTTGGATGACTGCCTTTAAATTTGCACCAGGACTCACAGACATCACCCTCTTTGCAAAAGGTGGAGTGCCTTAGGGTGGGTATTGGCAAGCCCTACAATGCCTCTTCTTGAATTGCCATATATATTCAATGAGCTTATAATCCTATGAAGTTGGCTAAAACTGTGTAGTTGTAACTGTAGACACAACAGCATAAACATTTTTAATTTGTTTTTTTTCAGTGCCTCTATTTCTATCAGCTTTAAGTCAGGCAGACAGTTGCAAACATGAAAAGTAACGAGAATCCACTAAAGGTAGGGGTATATCAGCATCATTACTCTACTGAAAGTTATATTTCTTTATTCCTAAGCTGAAAGAAGAAACCAAGAGGAGTTCCAGGATGTGACAAGGGCAGATGAAAGACATCACTGAATGGAGAAGTTTGCAGGATATCCTTGAGGCAAAAAAGGTATAAAGACTGCTATCCTGCATGCTGAAGAAAGCCTTGTGGAGTTACTTGAAATACCTTCTTGTCTGGATAAAGATACTGAAGCTCTGTATGTACTGCATTGTTCTCACCCATTGTGGTATATAGTACCCCATACTCAGAATTGTGAAAATTCTGAAATGAAATGCTGAATTTCAGGTGTTTCTGGTAACCCCCCACATTTTGGCAAAATAAGTAAATAAAGAAAGAAAGAAATGTTGTTTTCCTTGTAAATAATCTTATTAATGCATGATGAACTGTTAAAAGTTGTATTATTTTGGTGTGCAACATATTGCCTGTATAATACATTACATGCATGAGTACTAACTGAATAATCTTTGTATGATGAAGCAATATTAATAATACTGGTAAGCATAAAGATGTGTAAATATCCCTATTATGGTACTATGAGTGACAGCAGAAGGTAATGCAACAAAGAAGGCCTACGAGATTTGGACACAGTGTTGTGTGATCACAGCACAGTCCATATGTATAACTGCGATGTCCCTGCACTGGCTCAGTAATCAAGGAGCCTCAATCCTCACCACTGGCAACAGTGAGGGGATGTACATAATGGGAAGATGACGTACACACACAGTAAAGTACAATTTCCCTTAAGAGCACACCAAGATCACAGTCAGTCTGGGGGCTGGGTTCTCCCTCTTTCGCCAGATCCCCAATAAGACCCCCCACTGGCACAGCTATAGGGTGTCTCAGCTGAGGGGTCAAGTCAAGACCTCCAGCACCCTCTCTGTCCAACCACTGCTTCATGTCCCTGCCCAACTAGCTGACACACACACTTTGAGATTTGATTCATATATAAACACACAGACACTCCTGGGGAAGGCTGGCACAGATTTACTAGCTATGCCTCCTTCTGCCCAGACTATAAGGAAGTTATCATTGCCACCAATCACTCCTTATCAGCTGCTATAAGGCCCTTACAAAGAGTGACCAGTCCTACTGTGTAATGTTACTATTACCAAAAGGGTAGTTGTGACCATGACTTGCAAGGCTATTTAGGAGTGTCCTGTACAGTGTCACCAAATACATATGCAAGTACTGTAGGAGGTTAAATATGTCTCACAAATATCAGCCACAAAGATAGTTTAAATATACTTAATAATAAATGATACAAGAACAAGACAATACTCAGTCAACAGTTACTTCAGAGTTAAAAATCACAGGTAATATTTTAAAACAACATTGCAGAACAGTCGCAAATAAATACAAAAACATCTAGACTAATATTTACTATATTCATATCTATACCTAAAAGAAAATTATTTTTCCCTAGTTACTTAATATTAGCAAGGCAAGTGCAGATGATGATGGGTGGATGTTCTTGTTAGGTCCAAGACAAAATACAAAATGTATAGTCTCTCTCTGACAGAGTTCTTAAATTAATATCAGACATTGCTGCTGGGTTAGCCTGGATGACATCACTTTTTGTCACCTGACTTCAATTCCCAGGCTAAAACAGAAACTAAGGATTTTAACATCTCTTTGTTAAAAATACATATCTCTCAGATGTGCTCAGAACTGTGTAGCTGCTAGGAAGTCATAAAGCAATCAAACACGTTACATTTTAAACCTAGCAATTACTTTTCTTTGCAGACAATAAAAAAACTTCTAGCTCTAGACCTTGTGTCTGCTTGCTGCATTTAAACTAACATTTATAGCATATAGCACATCGTAAAGCACTTAATTTCAACTTATTTTCTCAAAGTTTTGTAAGTTAATCTTCTATGTTCCAGCAGGGTATGCTGTGGTTACATTCTTGATTTCAGTACATAACACAGTTCTATAAAAATCATATCAATATTCACAAATGACAGAATTATTTACAAAATTCCAGATAGCTGGGTTGGCAGTGTCACAGTAACAACCAAATATGATCTACACCTATGGCAGTCTACACATACTGCTACTTGTCTTTTATCTTATACACATTTTTTTTCCATATGAGTACCTGAAATCAGTATAGTAATGCATAATGCAGTGATGGAGCTTCTTTAAGTCAATGCACTTGCTACTGTCTACTTTGATTCTAAATATGAATATATCAAAATCCAATGCAAAAATGATTAAGCCTACTGTTGCAAGCTGGTGGAAACTTATTTGCACTTCTGAGTCTAGTCTAAAGTGTTAAAATACTGCTGCAGCTGCTGCTTGACTAAATCAGCTAAACTTTTATTCACCTGTGTGGCATCTCTGCACTTGGTGTAGCTACAGACTGGAGAATAGCATATATCTGGCAGAAGGATTAAAAAATTGTGCAAGAAAACCTTTGAGGAAAGTGGAGATAAAATAATGGCTACCATCGTAGGAAATGCTGCTTTATTTGATGCTCAAAATTTAAACTAAGAAAACAACATCAAAGTGCTGTCTTATTTTTTGCCAGTAGTATTGAAATGGCAAAGAAAAGAAGTCAGTTTTATTAAGTACTGGCGAACACAGTTATGCAGTTCAAATACAAATCTGCATCATCCAGAAAACTGAAATCACTCCCTTTGGCGAATATATAATCCAAATATGTTTTTTAGTATATCTGAACTGCATTAGTTAAGCAAAAGCTTGAGTTGTATAATTGCTGCCCATTGTTCTGCCTTTCTTACTTGCACTCAGCTTTCAACTTTTAACAAATCTTTCCTCTCCATATTAATGTCACTTGCACCTCAATGAAGGAAAAAGAATCAAATCAAACTTGCACCTTGGCTTCCACCAGATGTAAAAATGCTAATGCACAATGGAGATACAGCACGGAAATGACATTTAGGGGAAAAAAACAGCTATCTGCAACAATACAGCACTTGTGAAATCTAAAAGTACCAAGAATAGGCCAGTTTCTGACTGCTTCTAGGTTTTCTTTCGGGACTTTACAATTCCCCTATTATATACCTTAAAAGTTTTACCTCTGTCATGCCCAGTTTGATCTTGGAGACATTAGTGTTTAGTCTGATTTGCCTTGGGGAGTATATGTTGCAGCTTGTACACAGCTCGATAGGAGTCTGTCACCAGAGTAAGTTATGATACCATCATGTTTCTTATTTGTGCTCAGCTTACAACTTTCAGCAAAACATTCCTCTACATTTTAAAAACTCTCTTGCACCTCAACACAGGAAAAGAGTCCAGTCAAAACCTGCACCATGGCTTACACCAGATGTAAAAAAGCTAATGCACACCACAGATAAAGCATGGAAAAATGGCATTTCAAAAAAAGAACCCAACTATCTAGAACAATATCTGCATTTGTGAAACATATTTAAAAGTACCATTCTAATGGATAAGCAAATGTAGTGTAGTATTCTATAGGAAACCACAGTAAAACTCCAAAACAGTTTTGTTCAACTATCAATGAACATATTCTGCCTGATAAAAAAATCACAACCCTACCCTTTTACAGATGAAAAAAGTGTAACATGCAGATTTAATTCATGCTATATAAGTGCTGCTAACATTCTTAATAAAACCAATACACCATCATGAGTAACTAATGCAAATGTTACTGCTACCTTCTAATTTAATGTAACTCCTACCAGCACAATAAAAAAGCATTCAAAAACTTAAACCTACCTCTCTTGTAGCAGAAAGCCTCCCAACAGAGTATCTCTAAATAACTGCAGAAGCCATTGCATACACAGTATATATAAAAAATCACCCCATGAAAGAAGCTATGCTCCGAAAACTCCAGGAAACAATCCCCTATTTTATTCCCTTAGAGAAAGGTTGTAAATCTCTTGAGCTTGCAAACTACAGATGTAATGCTCTCCTTGAAAGACTTGAAAAAGGTGTTCACAAAGAAAACATCTCTGTTGGATCTTTTTCCAAGATGTTAACTGTGCAGCAACTGTTTTAGATTACTGCTTCTGAGCCGAGCATATGGTGGTTATTGCCAAGTCCATGGTAGTACAAAAGACATGTCCACCTGTTAAGCAAATAACCAGGGAAGAAGACTTTGAGATATACCTCATACTCTTAGAATGGTATGCCCAGTTGAAGGGATTTAACCAGAGTGACCGGGCTAGGATCCTCTCAGGAGATTAACTGGAATAACCTTTAAAAGCCTTCAAGACTATGGAAGGGTCTAAATTTCATGACTATGTTGTTGTTGTTGTTGTGCACTGTTTACATGAGGTAGTGATACCTCTAAACTGAAACACAAGCTCAAAAGTTTCATAGCAGCACATTATTTTCTTATAAAATGGTAAGCTTTCAATTATGTGATATAAACATGTACTTTAATTATGATTTTCTCCTGAGGATCAAAACACAAAAATGAAAAATGACAGAAATGTTAGATGTGTAAAGGGACTTTGCCTGCTACTTTAAGAAAGAGGGTGTTTCAAACAATCCCTAAGGACACCGAAATTTTTGTTGTACTAGTAGAGAAAATATTATACAATGAAACTTTGATTAAAACTGAACCATCTAAACCTATGGTAAAATATTTCTCAAATTGTGGTACCTTTATCTAGTGAAAAGAATACTGTTAATGTTGATAAGCTTATGAGTAGTGACACATGTTCAGCCAGAATAACTAAGGCAGCTTCTGGAGTATTGTAAAATTAAATGCAATATCTTAAGTGATGGCAGTGAGTACAATGAGAAACTGACTCATGTAAAATGGTTTTGCTTATATATATGTAAACTGACTCATGTAAAATGGTTTTGCTTATATATATGTAAAAGAAGACATATACTCAAAAAAGCAGTTGAAGTAATTTGCATTCATAGAGATAAGAAGTATTTAGGAAGGTAGTTTACACCATTACTGTAATCCCAAGTTTAACACTTGATATGATAATAAGGTAACATTTTTCCCAGTTTAAAATTTTTGCAAAGGTAATGGGGGAAGTAATTGTTTGATAGACTACCTTATCTATGCAGAGCAGGGAGCCAACAAATGAATAATTCCACAGATATACTTCTGCCTAACCTGAAAAAAGGATGGGAGAAACCAACAGGCATATTTGTGAGAGAAGCAACCACCAGACTTGTATGTGAGAGTGTATGATCCCAGCAAAGATCAAAAGCCCTAAAGGTACAAACATTTGCCTAAGGATACATAACAAGGAATAATCTCTACCATTTCAAGACATATGTTAGTGAACACCTAGGGCAGAGCATCCTGCAAGAGCAGGACTACTAGAAGGAAGCAATTTACATAGTACACTATTGCAACCTGAAAGTGTTGCAAACCAGGGGAAAAAGTGTCATTGCAGTCTGAAAGTGTTTGAATGCAGCGGATAGAAATAACTAGAAGAACTACAGAGAAGTAACGTCTCACCAAATTAATCTATTCCAGGAGCATGAAATTACAAAGTACAAAAAATACACAACCTGATCATAATGTTCATCTTTTTTATCACGCTAAAACAAAATGTCCCAGAAGTGGAGAATTTTGAGAAATGTGGGTGGTATTGAGAAGAAAAAATGTAACAATAAAAAGACTAGAGTAGCGCTGTAAAAGGAAGTCAGAAATGTTGTTCAAGATTCTAAACCTATTTTTGTCAACACAATGCAGAAAACTAAAATAAGGTAAGGTTTTAAACAACACCTGTATATAAAAAAAGAAAATCTAGAACTTGAGATAAATTTTGTTCGGAAGTACACTTTGCAGAAGGAGAACAGCCTAGAAAAGATAAATAAATTGAGAGGATATAGTCACTCAATCTGAGACAGAGAAGAAAAAGTCAGAGGGTGATGTTCACTCAGAGTGGCAGACAGAAATAGAGCATATGAAAGAAAGAGAAAGGCAAGGGAGAAAGATAAGTATACTTACAGACAAGATAACACTATTCTTGTTGAGCCAAATACAGGAAATTCAACAGAAAAAATTATTCTATGCACCTGGTTCATAAAAAGACAGGCACAAGAAAAAGGAATAAAGTATATATACCAAATGAAACTAAAGAATAATGATACAAGATATCTTTATTAGGTACTCAGTTAATATCGTACCTTCTGTTTATCATTAGAGAAGAACAAGAAGGCTCAACATGGTTCAGCCCTTTTGAGTTATTATATGGCATTGCCAGAGAAGGTTCAGAAGAGAAAAGCCGATTTGAAAGTCTCCTACAGCACTATACCTATATACAAGATACACAGAATGTGGTGATACCCATTGTACAAGGACACATTGAAGGACTACGTATGCCACACATGACGTGTTTAATAGAAATGTAAGGAAACAGGAATTCAAAGCTGGAGGCCAGGCGTTATCTTATTCACCTTATTATCTAACATTTTTAGCTACATGGTACAGACTATATGAAACAGCAGGAAAATTAGGAACACAGAAACAATATTAGGCAAGTAATCACAGGGCCATAACAGGCCTACCCATTTTTACTTCTGAGTAGACACACTACAAAGTTCTTGTCACACTTTACAAGCACTTAATAGTGCACACATCTCAACTCAAGCAGGGCCATCCATAATCCTGGTATAAATTTGTATCTACCCATCGACTCACGAAGGCTAGTTTTAAAGTCAGACAGTGTAGTATTTTGCTTGACCTGCTGTGGTAACTTATTTTACAGAATGGGAATACACTGAAATAGGAAATGATCCATCCAGAGATTATTAATTTGTTGGTAAACATTTAGGTCCTAAGTATAGATGTTTGTAGAACCACTGTTTTTTGCAAATAAATTTGAGGTCATCTATGATTGTGTCTTTCATGGTTCATAAAACAGAGAGATACAGATCATCTCCAAGCCACCGATAGGTTACTTAATATAAAGGAAGTTGTGATATCTATCAGTATAGTTGAAGGCTTTAAGGCCTTTAACATTTTTGGTTTAAAATTGTTGGGGTCTTTACAGTTGAGAGACATGCTTGGATTTCTGCATACCAAAGAGGGTGTACTATTCTGTGATGGATCTGATAAGGGAAGAGTCATACCTCAACCTCTTACAGTAAGAAATTTGAACAAAGCCATAAATAAAAGTGGGTCAAAGGTCCAAAAATGTGACAACTTTTAAATATTGCTTGTACAAACTTAGAAAGTTGATAGAACAGGTTTTGCATTAGCATGAATTTTCTGAAGGTTATGAAGTTTGAAATGCAAATGTCTTGTCATTATTTTCTAATTTCAGTCTTAATGACTTGCCGCTAATTTGCCAGAAAACATAAATTTTATGAAAAAAATGGACTAAAAATTTGATGCAAAAATCTGTACATTCTGCAAAAATTTGTACAATTGAGAGGTATGGGAAGGGTACAGCAGTAAAATGACTTCTTTGGATCTTAAAAATATTTTTGGAAGTTAACTGAGCCAGGCAGAAGAATTTCTGGAATGCAATGAAAACATGATGATCAAATTACAGAGAGTTGTGCTCACAGAATAAAAGAGAGTTGTCCACGTAACTTCTAAGGGGTCTTATGACTATATCTGTTTGAAGAGAAATACCATTTATAACATATGATGTGAGAACAACATTTTTGCTGAAAACTGTTACGTTGCACTTTTCTGCCTATAGCATGATCCCATTTCAGTACACCACATATATACATATTCCTGGCCATTTTGGAGCAGTTTTAGTATCTGTGGATGAGCACATAGTAGTTCCCAGCTTGCAGTCATAAGCAAGCTTTGTAAGCCACACCTCAGTAATATTGGATTGCATGTCTACAAAGAAAAGCCAAACAAGAGACAGCCCAGAATTGACAACAGACAACCCGGCACTGATCCCTGCAGTATACCACTAATTACAATGTTATGTTCAGAGAAGCCATCAACAACTTTTTCTACTTAGGATTTGGATAAATAATGTAACTTATAGGGTTAAACAGGCTGGTAGGAGAAGGCCAGAATACATATACTACATCAATGTTCTGAAAGCATGGAAAGAAGTGGAGACCTCTGTCATTAAGTTAAAGGCAGAAATTGATGGAACTTATGGAGAAAGAACACTGACCTCTGTGCCTACAGTATATAGACAGATGACACTCTAGACAATTGCATAGAAACGTGGAATAAGAATGTTTCTGTTAAGAAACAATTAAATGTTTTCAGAAGTACCTGTCAGAACAAACCTAATTCAACAGTACACTGAAGCCAATCCATGAAAAATGGCAAACTTAAAACCTTAAAGTAGTGGTGCACAATGTCCGGCCCGGGGACCACATCCGACCCTCCACGCAACACCATCCACTCCCCAGAAAGTAACCAAACATTTTTAAAAATGTGAAAAAACACCATTCCTTACTCCAGTCATGCAAACTTTCCAGCACTTGTTTACTTACCTAATTGACTGCAGTTGCGCACACCTCTAATTTTAGCTGCGGAAGTAACTATTCTTTCTTGTTTATAACTTATAGTCTATAAACAGTAGTAACTTTCTGCAATAGTCTGTAATAAGACATGGCTGCAAGCCAAAATAAAGTTAAATGCAAAGCTGATGTAGAAAACAGGCAATTTCATGACTGCTGTCAAGTAAAAATGCCAGTCACCTGTACCTATTGTTAATTTGTAATGGCGTACTATGTTTTGAGGTGGCCCACAGATGCATTAAGAATTCGTGTAGTGGCGTTCCCCACAAAAAGGTTGTGCACCACTGCCTTAAAGCATACCAAAATCACAGTGAAGGCCAGTGCAAGGGGTAATACAAAAATGCTTAAGATAGTTAGTAGAGGAATCAAAAAGTGAGTTGGACAGCCCCATGGTGTTAGCTCCAAAGCATGATGGAACAATTAGGTTACATAATTATTTTAGGAATCTGAATAGCATTTGGAAATTCAGCAGCTACTCAATGCTTAGAGTCACAAACTAATAGAAAACTTGGGGAAGGTAAGATTCTTAATCACATTAGATTTGAAAAAAGTGGCACTGAGTAATCTCTCTAATGGCTGAAACCAGGAAAAAGACAGCTTTTCACCAACAGAAGGCTTATTCCTGTAAACTATCCTTCCTTTTGGGTTGCATAGTATTCCTTCTACATTTCAAAGATTAATGGACAGAGACTAAAGGCCTATGACAAATATTTTACCACTTACTTACATGTTATCATAATGAACTCTGGTGACTGGGACTTGCATCTAGCTAAGATACAGGCTGCAGCATAAACTCCTTGAGGCAAGTCAAGCTAAATGTTAATGCAGCCAGGATCAAGCTGGACATGACACAGTGGAAATATTTAGAGTATGTGATACAAACAATGAGAAACTGGCCTATTCCAGGCAATAAAAAGCAAGTGAGGGCATTTTAAGTCTAGCTGGATACTAACGAAAATGTGTATCTTATTTTGCATCAATAAAGATTTGAAAAAATGGGAGGCAAATAATGCTTTTAAATATGTGAATGAAACTGTTTATTATCCTTGGATTTCATAAAACTATAGTTTATACAATTAATTCTAAATTAAGAGGAGCAGAGACCAAGTATTGCACTACAGATGGGGAGTCCTTAGCAGTCAGATGGGCACTCTCATCACTGGAATATTTTGTATCTGTCTGGGACTTGACATTGGTCACAGACCATGTACCCCGAAATTATTCCCATAATTAATAGGATGGTAATACTAAACTTCTGCTGGTGGGTACTCTCCTTACAGCCCCATTAATGTTTATTGTAAAACATTGGGTAGTCGGAACTCATTACAACAGAGATGGCCCATGTCTCACACACAATTTAGTGGGCTTGACAATGAAGATTATAAACTAGTGGAGGTTAGATGTAATACAATGTGATGAGTCTCACCATACCATGTGTCAAAACAATGCAAATAATATTGTTGCATATAAAAGTATGTGACATTCCTTAAAGCAGGCAAGAATGTTTTTGAATTAGAAAGGTGCTCACAAACAGTGATACTAAAAAGTAATTATGTAGTCTGTGTGTGTGTATCTATAGGTTCACAGGTGTGGAGCCTTTACAAGCCTAGCCCATAGGATTACCCTGGCATTGTGCCACCTGACCTTAGTTCCCCAGTGCGTCTGTCAAGTAAAGCTAATGGAGTGATCCCCGGGGTGAATTTTCTATTTCCGATCCACTCATCAAGGTTTCACTTGAAGAGGGCCAGTGAGGTGCTCTGTTTGACATGTATGGGAAGTCTGTTCCATAGCATGGGCAGTGTCTGGGTTATGAACCTGTCCCTCCAGCATGTTTTGTTGATTGTAGTAATGAGGTTGAAGTCTCTAGAGCATGTGGTACAGAGGGATTCGGATTTCTTTAGATGTAGCATTTCTAACACAGCTGGGTCAGACATGGCTTTGTAAGTCAAGCAGAGATCGCCTCTAAGTAGGCAATATGAGACAGAGAATAGTTGGAGTTTTTTAGTCTGTCCATATAGGACAAAGGTTTAAGGCCTAGGATCCTCTTTGTAAGGTTCTTTTGTGGCTTCTCCAGTTGTTGCAGGTGTTTAGTGAGGTACATGCAAAATGGGTATTGTACTCAATGATTGGACTAATGAGGGAAGAGTAGAGGGAGACAATGACCTCTTTCTTCCTGGATGCAAAACCCTTAGTAATGAGATGTGCTACATAGAAGGACTTTCTGACCACAGTGGCAATGTGGTGGTCAAAAGAGAGGTTGCTGTCAATCTGTGTTCCCAGATCTCTTACAACGCCATCTGTGTTCAGTTGACTACCATCTATGTGGTAATTCTTGGGAGCCGGGTTTTTCCCAAAGGAGATGATGACAAATTTTTTGGCATTGACCTTAAAGCCATGATTCTGACACCAGTGGTTGGTCTAAGTGAGGCCTTTCTGTAGGATGTCAACATCACTTGGGGAGTTAATAATAGCTCCCAACTTGCAATCGTCTGCAAACTTTGTCAGCCAGAGTCCCTTTGTGTTGGCCTGGACTTCCGAGAATTAGATACCAAACAGGAGAGGACCCAAGACTGAACCCTGTGGGACTCCACTCATGACTGGTTGGCAGTCTGACTTGGAGTCAGCTACTTTCACACGGTGGGTTCTACCCATGAGCCAGTTTGCAACCCACCTAGTGATATAGGGGTTGATGCCTAGCTTAGTGAGTTTTTCTATGATTCCTAAGTGGGGAATGGTATCAAAGGCCTTGGCCAGATCAAGGTAGGCTGTATGAACCACCTTGCCTTCATCCACAGCTCTGGTGACTGACTCAAAGAAGTTGACCAAGTTCAGCAGGCATGATCTACCCATCACAAAACAAAACTGTGTGAGATCCAGAGTTTGGAGATTCCCTATATCCTTATTTATTAGGTCCATCATGATATGTTCCATAGCTTTGCATATCAGACTCATCAGGCTAATGAGGCAATAGTTCCCAGGGTCTGTAGTTGCTCCTTCTTTGTGGAGAGGGATGACTGTAGCAGTGCACCATTCACTGAGGTGAGGCTGTGATTGAACAGGGCATACAGGTGAGGTGCCAGTTCACCCTGTAGTTCATGTAGAACACAGCCAGGGATATTGTCAGTTCCCATAGACCTTGGAAAGTGCTATTTTAAGCTGTGCAGCAGTAATACTGGGTGCCTGGCAATCTACTGGTATTGTGATTAGTCATTTGGGGGGGGGGGGGTAAAGTTGGCACTGAATCTGTTGGCCAGTATATTGGCAATATCTGCTGGCTCGGTATAGGCAGTACCACTGTGCAAAGCTCACAGCACATGTAGCTATTGCTGTGGAGAGTCTTTACATAACTATAGAAGGCATTGTGGTTGTCTTTACTATCTGCTGCAATTCTGTTTTCTTTGCTAGCTTTAGAGGATTTGATGAGGGATCTCAACTTTTTGTTGAGTCTGATAAGGGAGTTTTTCTAGTCTTTGGACTTCACCTTTTTCCACATCAGTTTCCTCCTTCTGTTATAGAGTTTGTTTATGGCAGGGACCACCAGATTGGCTTCCTTTTTTAGAGGAAAGCGTCTTGGCTCTACTGGGTATGGCAAGATCCATGCATTTGTGTACGTGTTCATACAGTGCATTGGTGTATGATTCGGCGGTCATGCAACTATTCTCCATTTGCGTGGGTGCCATGACCTTAGCCACCTCTGTTTTAGGAGCCCAAAGTTAGCTTTAGAAAAGGTTTTCATGGTGGGTACCTTTGGCCGGGGGTGGGAGGGATGTGGATTTCCAAGGTGATTAGTTTGTGGTTGGATCTAACCAGGGAGGAGTTGACAATTGGTGTAGAGCAACAGTCACCCATGTTAGTAATGACCAGGTCAAGGATGCTGCTACCTCTAATGGGGGTAAGAATGAGCTGGTCCAGAGTATTGGAATTAATGAATTCCAGGAAATGTTGGGCAAGTGTATTGATACACGAGTAGTTTTCCCAGTTAATGGAGGGGTAGTTGAAGTCGCCCAATATGAGAGTGTTAGGTTGGACCCTAATATTCTCCAGGGTGCTTTGGAACATGGAGTGTGAGTCTTGGGATATGGTTGGGGATCTATAGCAGGCTATGACCTGAATCGCTGTCTTACCCAATGTTAGCTGCACCTGAAGTACCTCAGATGCATTATGTTGGGCTACTAGTCTGGAGGTGTGCATATCCTTTATGAATATGGAAACACCACCACCTTTGGTGCTTCGGTCCAAGTTCTGAGGCCAAAAGTTGTGGAATGAGTTATAGCCTGGTAGTACAGGGGTGCTTTCTGCTGCCTTGAACCAGGTCTTTGTTATGGCACAAATGTCGATGTTCTCCATTTTAAGGAGAGCTTTGAGTGAGTGCATTCTAAGATTTTGACTTCTAGTGTTGAGCAGCATGACCCTCAGATTGCATGTGTTTGCAGCTGTTACAGTGGTAATTTGGTCTTTGGAACACCACCTAAAAAAGGCATGGCCAGTATCCAGAAGCCCAGGGGTGACAGATGCAGGCCATCTCTGGGCAAAGCACTGAGGTCTGTCACTCATGTCATCCTAGGCCGACAGATACTGGATCACTTTAGAATGACACCAGAAACTTATCCAATTGTTGAAATCAATCATTTTCTCTTTGTACTGTGGCATAATTCTGGGTGATGGTAGGATGGTGCTCAGGGCTAGGGTCATAATCGCCTGGGCTACATAATCCGAGAACTCCTCCATGTCTCTTTTCATGTAGTCCAGGGAGGTCTTTCTCAGGTCATTAACACCTACATGTACAATGACAGAGTCATATTTGTACCTGTTGTTGATGGACCTAAGTGTGTGCCTGAGTGTGTGCATTATGTGGTGGATCCTGGTGCCTGACAGGAAGCTTACTGTTAGTTTTTCCATTATTCAACCTAGTGAGTGGGACATCAGTGTACCTCACTATCAAGTCACCTATGACTAGTGTGTTGGGCATATTGTTTTGCCTTAGAGGCTTTGGTTGACTGGCACACTGATTAGGAGAGTTATGTCACACATGATTAGTGTTGTGTTATGGTGGTCGAGTGCGTTTCTGCCTTGGAGGTCTCTGCTGTTTGGGTAGATTTTTATTGAGAGCCTCCGTGAAGGTGGGTGTGTGGTTTGGGTTTTTATGTGAAGGCAGTGCTGGTGTGTGTCCTGGAGGGCTATGTGTTCCATGTGGTGTGGTGCAAGTGTTGACCTCCTCCTCTTGACCAGGTATTCCAGTCTTGGCTGGAGAGTGAGTGGCTTCCAATTTGGATATATAATTGCATCTCTCACAAGTCTTAGTATTGGGTGGAAAGAGAGGAGAGGGTTGTCTGTGTACATGAGGGAGTTGCTACTTTGCCTCAGGATGCCCAAGTTCACTAGGTTAATAGGAGAAAGCACAGGGAATGGACGTTTAGACATGCCTGGAGGGGTGGGCATTAATAATAAGTACTAGAGCTGTTTTCTTATAGAACGTTTAGTGCTGGTAGCACTTTTGTGTGCTACAATAATTGCTACAAGAAGTCTGGTAAAGTGCTAGACTAATAAGCTAGTGAAAGTACAGAAAAGGAGAGAATTAGCAGAGCTAAGGGAAAAATTGAAGAGCAGACTTTGGCACCGCTCAGAAGCTTACAAACATTCATGGATACAGCAAATCTGTATCTGGACTAACCTAGTTACAGGAAAGGTGGGAAACAAGTGCAAATGCAGGATTTTAGACCAGAAAGTTGAAAGAGATGGAAAAACTGCCCAAATGGCCAATAAACTACAATTTCTGGGCCAGAAACCACTCCTCTTTTGGAAGATAAGCTACCTAGTGCTTTCCACTCCCACTGATACGCTAGAAGGCTTCCCTCCAAGACAGAAAGGCTTGAGGGGCTCAGAAGCTTACAAACAGTCTTGGATACAGAAAATCTATATCTGGACTAGACTAGTTACAGGAAAGGCAGGACACAAGCTTAGAATTTTTTTACAGAAAAGCAGCTAAAATAGCACTAAAAGCTAGCACACAAGTGTGTAGCAATATTAAAGCAAATACAGTTTAAATAAATGCAATTTATTCAAAATATGTTCTGAAGTTAATTCAATTATTGTTGTATTCAACTCTGAACAGTTAAAAATTGCCAAAATATATACTTACCAGCTGAGAAGCACACTGAGCCAGAACACAAGGAGATTCTAGCAAAGTTTTTTTTTTTTATTAAAGTGGAAAGGGAGAAAGGAGGAAGAGAAGATAATTCAAGATTAAGAAACTAAGTGGGTTGGCCTTCTCAAATGTTCTCTATGTATTAGGTAGAATGACCTAATGACACTAGACTGGGAGGAGTGTCCCAGATCAAATTTACA
Organism: Protopterus annectens; assembly: GCF_019279795.1. Lineage (NCBI taxonomy): Eukaryota > Metazoa > Chordata > Ceratodontiformes > Protopteridae > Protopterus > Protopterus annectens. The sequence goes on along the minus strand of NC_056750.1, from coordinate 180,506,186 downwards.
GTAGAGAGGGATGCTGGGAAACTAAATCAGTTATATGATACACTCCTTGGCAGGAAATCAGAACAAACAGACAGATGTTTAACAAATGGAGAAAATTTCCAGTTAATACCTTACACACAGTGAAACTAACTGGAAAAGATTTACAAACAGTGTGACAGTAAAAACCTTATTTATCAAGCCCTATGATGCGGGCAATTTTAGTACAACCATGCAGATTAGTTTATAGCTATAAAATGCAGTAAAAAGTATGCAGTAGACAATAAAAGTGCTATAAACATCTTGGAATAAGCAATAACTAGTAAAAATAAGCGAAAAACAGGATATTTAATGTTAAATATCACAGATCAGAGTTTTGCTTAGTGCCCCCCCCCCCTGATCAGCTCTGTGTGAATATATCAATCTCTCTCTCTGTTTATATATATCTACATATATATATATATATATATATATATATATATATATATATATATATATCAATGTATATATGTGTATATATATATATATATATATATATATATAGTCTACTTGCCTTGGGAAAAACTACTCAGTTCGGCATTTTCAGTTTCATCATTTTCATCACAGCAAAATAATGTTTGGCTTTATGGACTTTCAGTGATTTAAAGTAGATCCATATATATATATATATATATATATATAAATATATATATATATATATATATATTTATATATATATATATATATATGAGCTAGCTACAGTTTGGTCGAATGCTAAAATTTTCAAATGAAAAAAGTTATTACATATGATCAAAAAGCAGATGATTGCATGTACTAGCTTTTTTTCTATACAAGATTGCAGTACAGTGGGAATCAGGAGTTTTGCCATTTCCCCAGTGTAAAGTAATTTTAGAGATGGTAAATATAAAATTAGTGGGGGTATAGTGGATGCAGGGTGGCTTGCCTCCCCAAAAAAACATGTAAGACACTCATACATATATCACAGATTCATATATATATATATATATATATATATATATATATATATATATATATATATATATATATGTGTGTGTGTGTGTGTGTGTGTGTGTATCTAGGAAATGACAGATGGTCTACCGAAAACATTTTAGCATAAAACAATTTAGATGTGGAATAATGATTATGGTAATTCAAACATTTTTATAAGATTATCTCTCTTTTCATTTGTTCCTGCAAAATAAAACATGATGGTGTTGGATCTTTCTGGTATGTTCTAGTGACAGCTGCATCCATTAAAGCATGAAATATAAGTTATCAGCAACATCCACAATTCCAGGTTACATCACAAGATGTATTCCATACTCCAGAGAAGCTATTACACATTTTCATATCCTGAAGCATATAAGAAAACTGCGTCTGTGGGAAAACAGAATTATACTCCCACCTCAAATTGGGAAAATATTATTGTCAAAATGGCTTGAGTGTCATTTTAGTATCACTCATAAAATGTTTAGCAATAATTTATTTGCAGTATCTGGATGTGAATTCTGATCTGAGGAGGCAATAACCACTTACACTGCATGTGAAAAACACAGGAAGTACCCTGATTCAGCTCTGTTGCATCAGTAGGAACATACAAAAAAACTATGGAAAAGACTTCACATTAATTTATATTTGTCTACTTCTAGGGAATAAGTTTGTAGTCAATGTGAATGCTTATTCAGGGCAGATACACATTCAGCTCACAACTATGCCAACTTCAGGTACAACTATTGAAAAGTTAATGTCAAATAACAGCTGTTAAGATCTTGTACAATGTGGTATTATTTATATGAAATGAATTTAAAGAATTTCTAAGGAAGAATGAAATTATTCTTATTTCTTACAGTTCCTTATCATCCTTCATTGACTCTTACTAGAATGAGCAGAGTAGGCATTCAGAGTACATGAAGGAAAGCAACTAATGGGGAACCATTTAAAATGTCAAGACCCACTAGTGTGAGAACTGAAATGCAGAGGCTGAATGACTGAAAGATCGAGCTTGTATATACCAAGTCTGAGACAACATTTCTTGGAATATTCCGTTTTCTCCAAAGTATGGTGATCTTGGAGTTGGTATGTATAAGTTCAAGGGTGTGGAGGTATAGGTCTTTTTTTTTCTGGCTTTTTGGCACTCAGCATTTCAAGTGACAACATTTCAGTAGGAAGCCAAATAATGGGTCTCCTGACACAAGAGTTACTACAGCTCTGTTTAGTTACCAGATTTTACCTCAATCGAGTACTGGATTGTCAGATGTTGTGATGCTATTTTATAAAAAAAAATAGCTTTGTAGTCAATGTGCTCTTTGATAGTTTCACTCAAAAAGTTCAGGCAAAAAAATCTTGGAGTGCCATCATAACATAGCAAAACTGCATGCCTTTACCATATGTCTATATGTAAATCTGAGAACTTTTAGACAAGGAAACATGGATATCTGGAAAAAATAAATGTGACTGTTTTCATTTATTCTTTATAAATCCTTGTTTTTTTCTTTGTAATTAGATTGTAGTTGAAAATCTACCTTTTTGCCCCATTACCTATTCAAAATAGATAAATAAAATCCTGCATTGATGAACTTTGTAATGAGAGAGCAGTATGAAATTATGTTGATCAGATTTTGGAGTGGAAACAGGGACTGGTAATTTCTGCAGAACTGTACGATACCACAGTACATGACTCCATGATTCCAGAGAAGGTAAATGCTCTCCAGACCTCTCAAATGTCCTTATTTTGGAAGAATATTCCTTTTTCCAGGCCTGATTTACCCCTGCACCTAATGTTCCTATTTTTGGAAGCATGCCCCTATTTTCACGCTTGATTTACCCCTTCATACAATGTTCTGAATCAATCCTCTGTCATCACACATAGTACACAGAAAATAATACTACATCACCAACATAATAATTACAACGATAGTTTAAACAAAGAGGACACACATTTTATGTCTTCATTTTTCAGAATCAAAAATATAAATGACCTTGTTTGGTAGAATTTGCACTACATTTCTTTAAAGTATACAGATTTTACACTATCTCTTTGATAATGTGCCTATATTTTCCCATCATTTTTTCACTCTCTTTTTCTGAGTAGAGGGTTAAAGCCCTGACTGTACCCCAGCTGACCTGTGTTCGACAAACAGAATGGGTGCTGGAGGGACTGGGGGGAGTAAGATGGAAGTGAGAGGCTGACTCTGACTTGCTCCTCTTGTTATCTTGGGGGGAATGGAGGCAGCTTAGGCTTACCACAACAGCAGCATTAAGAGCCTGGTGAGTTACAAATTACAAAGAGCATCCCTTGGTTGAGAGGCTGCCCTTGTGTGGAAGCAAACATGCTCCCCCAGAAAACAGCCATAGAAGAGCTTACAAGCCGAGGGGTCGTGGGGTTAGGGTACATTCCTTGGCAGCAGTATGATATTGCACGATTATCCTCAACCTCCTCAGCAGCTCCACAAATAGATCAGGTTGACATGATGGGAGGCTATTGTGGGTTCACTAGAACCACTAAGTAGGGACAGGAGCTGATGCCAGCAGATAATCAGCTGCAGTGAGATAAAAAAAAATTATTGCTGTTCTTCTACTGCTGTGTGACCTCAGGGTGAGAATAATGAGGAACCATGATGTCCGCCACCCTGCAACAATGTCTTTCATTTGTTGAGTCTGTTTTTTTCCATTACTATGTATCTGTTGTACATTTTATTTTGTTACTTGAATCTGACATTGTGAGTTCAGGTGAACTCCCCCACCAGTGAAGCTGGATGTGGTAGTTGCTATAAATACCAATTCACAGGCAAAATGTTTGAATCAGCCTTGATAATTACTCCATATCTATTGTTTGTTCCCATTACTCTGACGTTTTCAGTGGTTCACACTGCTCACCTTGACCTGGCCAAGGCATTTGACAAACTTAAGAGGTTAGGTACAAACCCTTATATCACCTGGTGAATAGCCAGCTGGCTCACAGACAGGATCCAGAAACTAGGAAGTTAGTACTGGGGACTCCACCTCTGCAAAGAGACCAGTTATAAGCACAGTCCCTAAGGGATCAGTCCTGGGACCGCTCCTTTTTGGCATTTACTTCTCCTTTTTGCATTTACTTCTTAATGGCCTCTGCCTGACTAAATTTGCAGATGACTACAAATTAGGAGCTGTCATTAAATCACCCACTGACAAAATTGTTCTCCAGGAAGGGCTGGTGCAGACAAACAACTGGTGTCAGAGCCATGGACTAAAACAAAATGCTTAGAAATGCATAATAGTATCCTTTGGGAAGTTATCCACCCTTTGGTAACTATAATACTGACAACACACTCCTAAGAGTTGACCCAGAAGTCAGGGACTTGGAGACACATGTAGTAATCTAGCCTTTGACCATCATGTGTCAATGGCAGTGAGGAAAATCATTCCATGTTGTGCAACTTATCAACAAAGGTATGGCATCCATCAACCATATCATTGAGTACAATGCCCCCTTTGACCCTACCAAGAATATCCAACAACTGTAATGTCCACAGAGTTTCCTCACCAGAAGAATACAGAGTGTAAGCAACATATCCTATGCAGACCACCTCAAGCCCCTGTCCCTATATTCTGTCTCCTGCAGGCTGTTGAAGGAAGATCTATGTCTAGCATACAAGGTACTTCCAGACCCCACTCTGATGGCCCTCTTGCATGTCTGCAAAAGAAACAGCACAAGAATTACCCATTCTAGACTTAAGCTTTGCCTCTGATATAAATATGACCTGCTGGAGAGACAGATATGTATCCCAGAGATGACCTCTTCTCTGGAACAGGCTCCCCATCCATGTGAAGCAGAGTTACTCAATAACCCAACTCCAGTATAACTTAAACTATTGGAAGGGCAACAGGAAATTCATCCCCAGTTTGGCACCTAAATCTCTAATGGACACAGACAGCCTGTAAATGGTTTATCTCCCAGGCTCCTGTTTCTAAATGTTTCACCTCCCAAGCTCCTGTTTACACTTATCAGTGGTACTAGAACTTCTCAGATTTGGGATGCATAGCTAGGCTTAAAAACGCCCTTATGGTTAGTACTTGGTAACCACCTATGACCCTATGAACCTGTAATGAGATGTACATTTTCTATAAGCTACTCTCTTAACATGCAACATGGTAATAGTACTTGAAACTTTTTTTCTAGCAACCATTTAGAATGCAATGTATCTGATTGTGTGTGTGTGTGTGTGTGTGTGTGTGTGTGTGTGTGTGTGTGTGTATGTAATTGTGTGTGAATGGGTGTTATATGTCTGACTTTACATGTCTGGTTATGTCAACATGTGTGTCTGTGCAAGTGTGAGCATATGCATGCGAATATCTGCATGCATGGGTATTTTAGCATGTTATGCCTGTATGTGCATACATGTATAAGCTTCACAAAGTGTGCACATCATGCATGCACATAACTGCATATGTGCACATACGTGTGTGTGCAGACATGTATAGGCTTTATTTGCATTTGTATCATACCTCTGAACCTGGAAACATCAACAATCTGGACAAAAGCCCATGAAAAATAGGTACAAATCTGTACACTGATTAACAAAATTTGCATACATAATTATGTAACCACACCCACTCCAATGGAGTTATGGGATACAGACTTTCAAACGCAGACTGAACAGACAACCAAAATATGTCCCCAGACTATGTAGTAAATGGTAGCAATTTTTTTTTGAAATGTGCAGCAATGATGTTCACTGGGAAGGGAGAAGATGATGAACCTTAGAATTTTTTGGGGGGGACTTGCAGTATGTGAGTTTTGTGGTAAAAGTAGGGCATTTAATGGTAGGCAATATTCTAATCTTATCAAAAGAATATTATAGTTTGCTAGGACCTCCAAAAGTCATTCTCCATGGCCTACTGATCAGTGGCATAGATAGTTTGTGCCACCTGGGGCTGTCTGAATTTGCCACCCTTCCTCTCTCACAAAATAATGGTCGAATGGGGGCGCCATACACAGCACTCCCCCGTGCAGCCATTCCAATGTCTCATTACTTGGCTATTTCACCTCATTTATCATAAACACTGTAATGTCCATACTCCTTTACTTCTACAATGATTTGGATTTCATTTAAAACATTTATTTTACATTTTATACCACAAACACTAATAGGCATCTGCTAAACAAAGCAATACAGTCTCACAATGAAAATAGACTAAGCATTAAAACTTCTCTGCCTTTGAAAGTAAACCTCACATTCATTGAAACAGCATTGAAACTCACATTCAAAGAAAATGCATCTGGCCAGTGGCGGATAAAGATTACCTTTGGGCTGTTTTCAAATCATAGTCGTCCCCCCCCCACCCCTGCACACAAAACATATATGTGTTCTTTGATACACCTTCTTGATTGCATTAAATTATATTCCGTGTATAATGCAGCACACTTGTTAGAGCACATTTTAAATGTATTGTTTTGAACATTTTTCTAGTAAGCAATAAACAAAATGCATAAACCAATGACACCAAAACTGCCCAATTCAGAACATTTCCATCATAAAAGTCTACTCAAACTTCTACAATCCACCAGTATCAGTAAATATGTACAATCTCTGCAGAAGTAAACATCATCTAAATAATTCCACATTAAAGAGATCTGTAACTAATGAAGAGGTTGCTGCTAGCAAAGAACTTTAAATTTCATTATCTACAAATAAAGTGCCTGTTGCCCTTGCGGAATAAATTACTTGTTACATTAAAAAAATGATAAGCTAGTAATATTGCAATAGGGAATGGATGGCAAACTGATAACAGGTTCATAGTTACTAGGTATTTCCATGAAAGAGGACATTCTGAGGACTACAGCATCCACCCCCTTTAACAGTATTAGCAATCCAGCTACATATGTGGGAGTTGTGCCCACAGCCTTCTGCATCAAAAGCAAGTATTCTACCTGTTGTGCACTACCACCACAAACAGACTTGGCATAAGCAGCACTAAACTTCCCTCCTGCTGAAAAAAGAACTATGCATTACAAGAAATCTCGAGAAAGCCAAAATGTATTGGGGGGGGGGGCAAAACCAGGGACACATTTTAAACATTGCGTGTATAATCTTAGAAAAGTTGCTAGAATAAAATGATTTAGGTTACCTTGCATTTCCTGAAAGATAGGAAGACTGAAACTTAAATGGCTAACATTATTTAGTGAATTCAGTTCTTCTCACTAATTTGGTAGAAAACTACAAATTTTAAGAGGAACAGACCAAAGAGCCAAACATACTTAACTGGGCCATTTTACATGCACATACACACCAAAAGAGCCAGGTAAACAGTACAGTCAGATCTGACATACACATTAAACACAGCCAGTTAAACAGTACAGTTCTTACATAAACATTAGAAAGAGCCAGTTAAACAGTACAGTTCTCACATATTCGTTAAACAGAGCCAGTTAAAAAAGTATAGTTCTCACATACACATTAAACAGAGCCAGTTAAACAGTACAGTTCTCACATACATGTTAAACAGAGCCAGTTAAAGTTCTTGGCCGATAAATACCTACACAAATTTAAATTAAATGCAGAGAAGAGCAGCCGTGGACTTTCACACTAAATGCAGCAAAAAAAAAAAAAAAGACAGAGTATTGCCACGGACTTGCACAGTATCATTCTCACAAACGCGAAACAGAGCCAGTTAAAGTTATTGGCCAAGTCAGTGGGCACCATCCATACTCCACAAATGTACAGAGTTTAACAGAATGTCCAGATTTATGGCTGACATATCTGTTCTGTTCGTCATAACATTTGCAGTTTTCTTGCAAATTATTGGCAAATGACTAAAAGTTTCTGTGAGAAACTAACAACAGACAGTTGAGATGCAGACTTCATACCCATTGGAAAATGCATTCTAATACAAATGCATTCCACCAACTGTCTACACATGGATAAATTAAATGCAGCAAAGAGCAGCCATGGACTTACACACTAAATGCAACAAAAACAAAAAAAAAACAGAGCGCGGCCATGGACTTGCACAGTACAGTTCTTACATGAGCCAGTTAAAGTTCTTGACCGATTAATGCAGTTCTCACACAAACTGAATGCAGAAAATAAAGCAGAGCCATTTAAAGTTCTTGGCCAATAAATAATTGCACACAGATAAATTAAATGCAGCAAAGACCGGCTGTGGACTTGCACACAGTATCTTATCTTGGCTGGCCAGCGCACAGAGACAGAGCAAAAAAAAAGAGCCAGTTAAACAGTACAGTTTGCACACACACTAAATGCAGCAACAAAAAATAAAAAATAAATAAATAAAAACAGAGGCAAACAGCACAGTTCTTGGCCGATAAATGCACAAGAATGAATTTACAGACCTGCCAACAGAGAGACACACTAAATTAAATGCAGCTGAACGGTTGAACGATAAACTAAATGGACACACTAAACTAAATGCAGCTCCACAGATGAACGATAAACTAAATGTTGTGGACTTAAAAATGTAGCAACGGTTGAACCACAAACAATGGGTAAGCTAAACTAAATGCAGCAACTGCTGAATTAGAGAGGCCAGCCAGTAGAGTTATAATGCCATAAATACACACACACAGATAAATTAAATGCAGCAAAAAGCGGCGATGAACTTGATAATGCTAAATGCACACAGCTGTATAGCTCTTGGCTGATAAATGCACAACAAACTTATTTGGCCTGCCAGCAGATAAATAAAATAATGCACAGCAATGGTTCCTATGGGCACAACAAATACCAGTTGTTTTTCTTACCTGGAGGACTCTGCAAAATTTAAATAATGCTGCCCGCCACCATCACTATTATATTCCCAATCCCCTATTTCCCTCCAAGTCCAACAGGCAGTAGCTGATGTCATCATGCATGCCCCTGTAGGCTGGTGATGACGTCAGCCAAAAATTTAAAGTGCTAACACATTAAAAAAAAAAAAAGACAGGTAAATTAGGAAATTAAGGGGGCCACTCAGGATTCGTGGCACCCCAATATTTTGCCCTCAAAACCAGTAAACACCGAGGAATTTGGTACGGTTGAGAGGTAAGATTTGCATACACATATGCAAACATGAGCATGCATATGTATATATAGAAAAAAGTATATATGTGTTTGTGTACATGCACATCTGTGTTGTGTAGATGCACATCTGTGTACATGAGCATGTTTGCATGGATAAGCTTCTGTGTGAACGTGTGACTGTGTGAGTGGGTGTGTATACGTGTGCGTGTGTGTGTGCACGCAATTGTGCTTGCATCCAGGATGATTAGTTGTAGATCTGTACATCTAATGGTATGCTATCAGCTTTGCATTCAATGAGCATTTATTTATATCTCACTCTTTCACATCAATATAAAAATCAGCCTCGGGAAACGATGGGCTTACTCAAAGTGTCCTATCTGTTAATAGTCTGTCATATCTGTCTTTCTTTCCTATGTTTTATGGTATCCTTTTTTGTTAATTTCGCTGCATCTTCATGCATACACACACACAAACATATTCATACATGCATACATATAGATAATATGTATACATACAGACATTGGTGTGCACACATACACACACACGCACACACACACACACACACACACACACACACACACACACACACACACACACACACACACACGATCTCTAATCAAACCAAACATTGTCTTCAAAATGCCCGAGGTTTGTTTACATTTTGTTGGAATGCTAGTCTGTTACCAAAGCTAGCCGGAAGCAGTTTCACTACAGTGTGCCGAGCTCATTGGTTAAGCTCACCTGGGGCAAAGCATTTTATCTGTTAATGAAACATTTAAGTGGAACCCCCACTGACTTCCACATGTATCCTTCCCAAAGAGAAAAAAACCTTCATTTGTAGCTCAGCACACTGCCTGTGTAATGGAAGCCCAGTGTCACGCCTCTTAGGAGTATGTGACACCATGAGGGCTAGCTTTCACGGTGCCCTTCAAAGCTACTCAGACACTTACTTTTTGTGGAAAATGTGTCTTTTCTTCTACAAATACAAATATAGTACTGACACAAAAAGTATCAGAAATAAAATGCATTCAATTTAAAACAATAGCCTTTTCTTATTCTTCCTGGATATTTTTTCCACCACTATTTAATGCTGGTTTTCTGTATAATACTCTGGGTTGTGATGTAAAGAAGAGACCCTTCCCTGAACACTATCTGTATGTATTTCTAAGTCTGATCTCCAGTGCTGCTCCTTGGTTACCTAAGTGGCTATAACATCACAAAGCTTCTGACAGCTGACAGATGCAACCTCCTAGTCAGTCATAAATGACAAGGTCACCTTGCTGTCATAAAAAGAGAGGACAGAACTGTTAAGCTTCAGCCATTGTACTGGTCTGCATTGTAATGCCTGAATATTGCTATAATCCAGTGATTAGCCAAGCAGAAGAAAAATATAACTTCAGACACATTAAATGACAGATAATTGATTTTAATTAATTAATTAATTAATTAATTAATTAATTAATTAATTAATGCTGGTTTTAGATAAAAGGGAACAGCAGTAGTCCTGCATTGCTCAATTAAATTATAGTTATGCTTAAATCCCAAAAAAGTATTAATTTCTACATTTAGGAAGATGGAATTAGTTGCTTAACAAAAGACATGAAAGATTTTAACATTTCCAGCAAGCTATGGATTTCTCTCCTTATGTTTTTTTAAGCACTCACGAATATTTACATGATCCAGGTGCAAAGTTTGCATGTATTTGCAGTCATGAGTTTGATTCCCTCAGTCTTAACTTACAGACTATACAAATGATCAAGTTTCTAAACCAGATTTTGCATCTTGGTCACCCCTAAAAAGATGCACTTGTGTGCCTAGTGTACTTTGGCTGTGCACATGCAAGAGCATATCAGCTGCGAAAATTGATCCGAGGATCCATTCAAAATCTCACATGAAATACGAAGACTGCTAAGTAGCATATGAATACTGAATTATGAATATTATGATGTTAAACAATCTGGAGTTACAATCTCCAGCTAAATATAAAACATATACAAATCCTACTTTCTGCACGATAGAGTATTCAAACATTAATGTACATTCTCCTTCTGTTCTATGTTTAAATACATTCTCCATGAGAATGTCCATTTTCATGTACTAAGAGTTGTGAATTGTGTTTTATTACATCTCAGCAGTTAGACGCAAAATGTCTTTTCCTCTTCCAACAGCTTTTCAGTTGAAGCAGCTCCCAGCCTTCGTACGTTTAGAAAACAAATACAGTGAGACACAGAAAGGTTGGGGAGAGTATAACAGCAGTGGGAATTCAGCAATGAATTTAAATCTTCCGTGGGCGTCTCTCCCTCCCAGTCTGTGAACTAGGTTTTGAATAAACATGCACATTTATTTTTAGCAAATGGCAAGAGAATTCATTGTGTGATTAAACTGCTACAGAAAGATTATTGTTGTAGTTATGAACTGACAGAAAATCAAAGTAGTATCACATGCAGTTTCAGAAGGTATGATACATTGTACCTGTGTCTTGTTTTTTGGCATCTTTTTAACTATACATTCCCCATCCCACAGTCATATTGAAATATGTGGCAGTTTCAGTTCTACCATACACATATTCATGCTTACAAGATCGTAGATTGCATTATTACAGTGCATGGTAGGTCACACTGGACCAAATATGTCCAAGGCAGGAAGAAAATCCTTCTTTTTTAATTTCTCTAAGTCTTTTGGCTTCCTAATACCAAGACAGGAATGGACCCCATTCCTAAGTCAAAGTATGATTAAAGTTCATGAAATTAGTATTGTTTCAATGTTTGATGTTAGCCGATAGTGCTCTTCCCAGCACCCACAATGTGCCCAAAACTGACTACTACAATTCGTATGTAGTTACATGTATTGGTAACATATCTAGTGCAACTGTAAATTCTTTTTAATAAGATCCATTGCCCCTACTACTATTGAAACTGCCTGGGTATTCTTCTTCCACATTGCCTTCATTTCTGCCTGCAAATCCTGGCATTTTATGACTTTGTGTCTCTCTGTATGTAAGACATTTTAGTCATTGGATGTAGCAATTTCAATCAGTGTTACTTTTGTCCTCTTTTCGTGGACGACTTTGTCTGGTTTTCTCACATCTATTTTTTGAACTGTTGGTAATGGATGATCCCAAGTGATATAAACTTCATAATTTTCTATAATACTTTGTGGGTCATGTTTCCAGTGTTTTTTCGGGTCTATATCATATAAGCGAATCACACAAATTGCGAGCACTCATAATATCAAACGTACCAGTCCTCGAAGTTCCTATTGTGGGGGGCTGTGCCCCCCACACCCCCACTACATATATATATATTCCAACTCTGAGATCGCACTACAGTGAGAAAAGGGCAAATATCCCATTCTTCACTGTACCGCGAGCTCAGAAAAAGCACTTTGAGGTCCAGTACATTCGATGTTATGAGCGTTTGCAATTTGTGTGATTCACTCATATGATAAAGACCCTGTTTTTCAGCTACTTCAATATTATAATGTTTGCACAGTCTCCAATGCAACAGTCTTACCGTAGTATTATGCCTTTCCATATACACCCCGTCTGCCATTAGTATATCACATCCAGCAACAAGATGTGCAACTGTTTCCAATTCTGTTTTACAAAACCTGCATTTGTCTGTTTCATCCACATTTTCAATGGACTTTATAAACCAATGTGTACATAGTCCACTATCTTGGGACGCCAATATTATCCTTTCATTTTTTTGGTTTAAATTCATGTCTTCTTAACCATTCTGCATTTCATCCTGATCAACATGAGGTTGTTCCAAGAGGTTTCTGTACTTGCAATTAAATTTATGCATTTCTTGCCTTCTCATCTAATCCTTCACCTTATGTTTTTTGTTTTTTGGCACAATCAGTTGCTGCCTGAGTTTTATCTACTTCTGGTTTGATTTCCATTCCTGCTTGATACCAATATGCTTCTGCTAAACTAAGCAGGGAAGTCATCTTAGACTTATTATCCTCATGTTTTAAAACTTTCAATATGTCTGGGTCTTATGAGGTCAGTAGATTTGTAAGCAGTCCTGTGTTTGCAGATCTATACATGTAATCAATTTCGAGGAGGCCCATACCGCCTTCAGAATCGGGAATATATATCTTGGTATATGCTGATTTTTTATAAATCATTTGATAAGTATGAAGCATGCTTCTTGTTTTTCTGTCCAACTGATCCAACACCTTTTGGGGCCAGTCAATCATTCCAAGAAAAGGAAGAGCAAATTGGTTTATAGCTTGGACTTTGTTCCTAGATGACAGTGCTGGCTTCAGTATTAATTTTAGTGTTCTAAAATATTCCTCATAATGTTTTATTCACATTTGTTCATGGTTTATTGTTGATCATTCATCAGTTCCCAAATATTTACGTATATACTCCCTCTTGCTCAAGTTCTTTTATATCACAACCCTGTCCCAGGCTGATGTTTTCTTGGTGCTGCAGCTTTCCTGCTTTAAAGGTTGTTTTTGCGCATTTCTCAAGACAAAATTACATTCTTATATCATCTGAAAAAGTTTTGACCACTTGCAGTTGTGCTTACAGTTCCTCATCTGATGAACTATACAGTTTTAGATCATCCTCAAAAAGAAGATGAGAAGCCTTTGTACTTCATTGTTTTCTGGAAGCCAAATTGTAGCCATGACCTAATCTGTTATGTAGACAGCTTAATGTGTTAAGGGCAAGACAAAAGAGCAGTGGTGACAGTCACACTGGAATATCCCCCTTTGAATTTTTCTCCCTGGAATAATAATTTGTCCTTTATCATGGCTTAACTGCAAAGTGGTTTGACACTGTTTCATGGTCGCTGTAATGCAATCGATCAGTGTAGGGTGTATCTTGTACATTTTTAAGCACTGTTTTATCCATGAATGTGGAATGCTGTCAAATGCTTTTTTTGTAGTTTATCCATACCATACTTAGATCCGTCTCCTTTTGATAGTTCTCCATAACAACTTTAGTTAACAATAAATTATCCTTTGTCCTATATGACTTTCCTTTGTTACCTTTTTGTTCTATTGCCATGACTGAGTTTTCCTAATTGACTATAAACTCTGTCGGCTTCAATTCAGTGTATAGTTTATACATCTTCAAAAGGCAAGTCACTGGTCTATAGTTTATAGGATAGCTTGCAATCATACTGTCTTTCCTGTTGTTAACCAGGTTAGTGTCTGTTTGGGGTGTGCATATAAATAGTTCTTACTCATGGCTAAATCTTCATGTAAAGATGTTAATACTTTTAGCCAGAAGTTAGGTACTGCATCTGGGCCTGAGTTTTCCAATTGGGAGCTTCTCTTAACTTTGTTTCAATCTCTCTGGTTGTTACTTAATCCCATTTCATATCCTGTAGATTTGAACTTCTTATTCTTTCTTTTACTTCTTCTATCCATTCAGCATTTTTGTTATGCTCCACAGGATCATCACAAATGTTTCTCCAAAATTTATCTATTTTTTCTTTTTTGGTAGTGTTTCTAATCCTTTTGCCTTGTTTATGATTCTCTATACAACTTTTTGGATCATCAACAAATTACTTATTTTCTACTTTTCGTTTATTTATCTGCATATCTTCTACATTTTTCTGCATCTGATGATATTTTTAATTTATTATTTGCAATAATGCATGTTAGATCCTGATCTCTTCTGATACTGTGCATTGCTCTTATCACATCTATATAAGTATTTTTGTTGACCTGTTCCGTCTTCTGTACTCTTCTAACAGTGACACTGCTTGTCTTAATTGCTTTATAGTGTTGTCTATTTGATACTTCCATGATGGCATTTGATTTCGCTCCTTCCTTTCCCTTACTGCCCTGCACAGTAATATATCCTATTTACTTCTGTTATATTGCACAAATCTGTATGGACAGTCCTAATTAGTGTGTTCATTTGTTTTACCAAACTTGTAACTTTTGGGGGTTTACTGACTTTCTGTAAACTGCGGTGGTGGTGCTGCGGTAGCATTGTCGCCTCACAGTTAGACATTGCCTGTTCGATTCTCAGTTAGAGCATCTTCTGTGTGGCGACATGTGAATGGGCGTTCCTTCGTTGAAGGTTGTGCGTTAGGCCCGACAAGCCAGCACATAAAAATCTGCCAATCATTAGCGGACTGGAGTTCCGCCGTGGCGACCCCTAACCGGGAAAAGCCAAAAGACACAAAAAAATGACTTTCTGTATTCTATTTCTTTCATTGATCTTAATATGTCAGTCTGTACTAAATCAAGCAACCCTACTGTTAGATAATTTTATTCTAAACTGAGGGCACATTCTTTCCTCTCCATTTCCTACACACATTCTACAGAATGTTCCAGAGCATCTTTTTGTGCCACATTCTCTTCAGTTTCATCCTGTGTCATCTGTTGCTCCTTCATATGGGGACTCATTGGTCTATCACTCCACAACCTTGACTGCGTCAGAGCTGCCACAGTTTCCTGTTCCTTCTAATGCTGTGCAAATCCAACTGAACTTTTGTTCTTGTTTCCTGTGGAAGGCTCCAAAGTATCTTCATATGGCAACTGATCAGATGTTTCCCACTCCACTGGTTTCTCTTTAATTTGGGGATCCACTGCTCTATCCTGCTGTGGTGTTATCAGACTTAGATTTTCTTCACTAAATCCTTTTCTTCACAGGTAATCCATAATCTCAGTTTCTATTTCTTTAACTTCTCCTTTACTAATCCTGTTTTCTACTTTTCCTCCTTGTTTTCTTATTTTTTGTATTGCAAAATTTTCCATATCTGGATGTCTTTGCCTGTATCTCTCTTCAAATTTGTTTGGTGCTGCTCATTTTGTATTGATTAATTTTGCTGTCTCCTATGCATGAACATTGCACCATATTAAATCTCTTTTTCTTTCCCATGTCTATATTTCTTCTTCATTTGTCTCCTGCTCCTCCTGTTTCTCCTTGCTTGGGGGATTTGTTGTTCCATCAGGCTGTGATATAACCTGTGTCAGACTTTCTACACTAAATCTTTCACTTTGGAAGTATTCCATAACTTCAGCTTCTATTGTTTTAACTTCTACTTTACTAATCTTCTGTTCTACTTCCCCTCCTTGTGATCTTATTTTTTGTATTGTGAAATTTTCCATATCTGAATGCCTTTGCCTGTATTTCTCTTCAAATATCTTTGGGGCTGCTTTTTATGTATTGATTTGGCTTTCTCCTTTGTATAAATATTGCACCACATCAGATCTCTCTTTCTTTCCCATGTCCATATTTCTTTTTTATACATTTAAAAAAATCTCTAGATTTTGCTCTTTAAATTTTTGCACTTCTTTGGTCATGTCTTTTTCTAAACAGCCCAAGGTTTCTTGGTCTATATAATGTTCTTCATAAATCTGTTGTATTAATGAACACAAATTTACATTTAAAGCTTTCAATAGTTTTTCTTGTGCAAGTATTTTTCTTTCCTCTAATTTTTCTCTCAATCTTTTTGCATATCTTCTGTCTGCATAACAGTAACAATACACAATTCTTTCTTATATTCAGTAATCCACTCTATCATCTTTAAGGTTATTTTTTGTGATTTTTGTGGACTACTAGTCCCTTCTACAACAGGGGGGTCATCCTCCCCCTGACCCTGGCCTAGCCCCGTTGTAGGAATGTTTCCATGTCTTGAGGATTCTAAACTGTCATTTTTTCATTCCTGGCACCAGTGCGCCTACCAGAATTGGGCAATTTTTATCCTGGGTCTTGTGCACCCAGCTATCTTTTTAACCTACTTCTGTCCATGATATATGTTACATAAAATACAGTCTATATTTCAGATCCTTGGTGAAATTCTGTGAAAACAGGGTCCACCTCGTAAAGGTGCTCTCCAAAACTTCAGAATAAATTCAGTTCCAGCAATAATATTCTCATTTGCTTGCTGATATCTCATCTCTCCATCTGGACCCCTACATAGAAATCATTCTATGTAGTTCAACTTATAAGTAAGGATATAGCATTTGGGTGAAGAGAAATCATCATACCACTGTATTCATCCCTCATCAGACCAATCATATAATGTAATAACCCCTTCTGTATGTACCTCACCAGTCACATGCAACAACTTGAATGTTCACAAATTATCCTTACAAAAAGATTACAGGGCATAAACACAGTGTCCTGTGGGGATTGCCTCAAAGCCCTATGTCTATACTCTGCCTCCTACAAACAACTGACAGGTGATCTATGCCTGGCATACAAGGCATGTCTGGACTCAACTCTGATGAATCTTTTGCATATCTGCAAACAAACAGCATCAGAACTACTAGATTCAAAGAGATTACTTTTGCTTGTGACATAAATATGACAAGTTGGAGAGACAGAGATGTATCTCAGTGAATTCCCATTATCTGGTATAGGCTTCTTATCCATGTGAAAAAAGTCTGTTCATATCTCTATTTAAGTATTTAACTTGGACCATTGGATGGGGAAATTGGAAATTCACCCCTCGTTTGGTACCTATGCCTCTGATGGAAGGAAGCAGTCAGTAAATTATGTCATAACCAAATATCACCCCATATATAAATGTCTAAAACAAAATTTGGGAGTCATTTTTGGGTTGCACAGTTAGGCTTATAAAGGTCCTAGTGGCCATTAGCCCAGCATACACCTATGAATCTTTGACCCTATTAACTGGCATTTATCATTTAATATTTATCAAAATGCTTAACCCTAAGTTCATCCATCCTCAACCCCTTTTCCCATTTTGCACATGGGATTGGGGTGTCACTTCAACAGTGACAATCATCTTGAGCCAAGGTTTAAACTGCTGGGTGGCTAGCCCTGCTGCAGTATTTCATTTGTACCACTCACTTGCACACACACTCACACTTATGGCCAATTTAGAGAGTCCAAGTGGGAGGAAACTGGAGTCCCCGGAAGAAACCCACACAACCGCAGGGAGGACATGCAGACTCCACATAAAGGCACACCAGCCGAGAATCGAATCGGAGAACCTCTTGCTGTGAGGCAACAGCACTAACCATTGCACCAATAAATATTAGGGATGACACAGTGGTGCAGCAGTAGCATTGTCGCCTCACAGCAAGAGGTTCTCTGGTTTGATTCTCGGCTGGGGTACCTTCTGTGCGGAGTCTGCATGTCCTCCCTGATTTCGTGTGGATGTCCTCTAGGTAGTCCATTTCCTCCTACATTACAAAGGCATGTTTCTTCCCATGCCTCCATTGAAAATTGGCTTAATTCCAAGTCGGACTTTCCCAGTAAACAAATGTTAAATAAAATAAAATAAAAAAATGAAACACAACAGTTGACACTTGCAAAGTGAATATAATAATAACATGAGTAATTAATAACAATTATGGTCAGAGAAAAACAACACAAAAATGTATTAGAGCCCTTAAAGTATATTTAAATAAATGCACCTTTGTAGACAGTATTTAAAGGACCTCCCAAAATAGCCTCAGAATCAAAAGCCTGCAGGTGAGAAGGTAAGGAATTCTGCAAAAGTGGCTCCAGGAAGCTAAAGGATTCAATACGTGAAGTTCTCATGTTCTTCCTATGAATTGGCAGTAGCTCATCATCATCATCTTCATCATCATTATCATCACAACTGAAAGCACAAGGCAAGACACAAAGCATCAATAGTTTATGAAAACAGATGGGACCTAGAATATGAAGGAAATTTTGCATTAAAGCCAAGACCTTAAATATAGACGTAGCCATGACTGGCAGCCAGTGTAAATCCAGCTGCAGAACAGTTATATGATGAAGCATGAATCCATGGAATTTTGAAGATGCTGAAGTCAGTATAGGCCTAAATCTCAAATCCCAAGATAGAGTGCATTACAGCAATCCAGACTTAGGAACACCAGTGAATGAACGACATTCTCAAGATCAGAATACACCATCAGGTATTTGGTACTCAATGTTTAAACATGGTAGTAAAATTATTTC
Source organism: Protopterus annectens (assembly GCF_019279795.1). NCBI lineage: Eukaryota > Metazoa > Chordata > Ceratodontiformes > Protopteridae > Protopterus > Protopterus annectens. The sequence goes on along the minus strand of NC_056750.1, from coordinate 180,487,319 downwards.
TCTATAACTATCAGTTGACCTCAAAATGACAAACAGCTATCAAGAAAAATTTAAAGATCTTGGACCTTTTAGACAAACTCCTTTTTATTTTAGGGATCTTGTAGCAAATAAGGAGGTAATAATAAGTAACATAAAAAAGCCTTATGGTCATGTGTGCAGACATCACCTTAAGATTTATCTTAACTGTAAGATAATATGGCTATCTCAGTTAAGGACTGAATCCAAGCAGCTGTCAAGTTTGGAAAACTCAGACATGTGTTCCTAAGGGGAGAAGAAGAGGTAACAAAACAGTGCCACTTAATATCTCTGCCAACAATGATGTCACATAGTAGTCTATGGATCATGAAGAACAGGTGCATCCAAACCAACCACTATGGTACTCCAGACTCAGTCACATAGCTGAAGGAATATTCTAAAGACAACATTGCCCAATAAGTGTGTGCCCCCAAATGCAAAAGTTAATACAAGTGAGACCATTTAACAAAAGCTAACAATAAATCCAAAGAAGTTTGAAAAGGACCTGATGCTCCATGTTGTCAAACTTAGCTGACAGATGATGATGGTCAATTATGACCATTGATACTTTGCCTCTAAAACATTTACTACCTACAATAGGTCAGCAAAACTACTGCTCAGTTTCTAGATCAAAATCAAGCTAACCATGACAGGTTAACAAGGACTGCAGCTGGATGAATATTACTTTCTCAGTTTTCTTTCTCAAAATATGAATAATTTGACATGGAAGACTTGAGATAGGATAGCAGTTTTGTTGTCGCTGTAGATCTAGATAGATATCTTGAAATAGGGTCCAATTAAAGCCTCTAAGTAAAGATCAAATTACAACCATACATGAAAAAAAGATAACAAAAAATCTATAGAGAGACCACTCTTGAAATGCTATGTAAGATATAAGCAACCTGGGAGCTCTAACAGCTTGCCCATAATAGGTTGCACATAAAGATGAAAAAACGTTCATAATCTCATGGTTAACCAAAGTCAAAATTATTTATAAGAAATCCAGAGTATTCATGCCAAGATCACTGTCATGCATAATGGATGTATCCAGGGATGAGTAGGTTTTCCATCCATTGATGAACCACAACAGAGGTGGGAGTGGGATTCGCTGAGTGATATGTTTAAGAGCGAGCATTGAAAATAAACTTGCCCCTGAGAAGGCATGTCATCTTCCATATGTGATCCAACCCCACTCCCTCCATCCCTATCAACGTTTTGCTCATTTGCCAGGAAAAACCTGCTAGGGTGCATCACTCCTTTTATCTCTGATATGTTAGTTTTTACTAAGATTTTAGCTGGAAGATCAAAACCAGGGAAAGGTTAAGCTGTTTGTTGAGGAACATGTAATGAACAAATAACTATGCTCGGGTCTGAACTTGCAGTCACCTCTCAGTAAATTATCATTTGATTGCTACAATAGATAGATTAACTTAAACAGAGGACCATGAACTGTAGCTCATTTCTATGAAATGTTAACAATGATTAATCAGGCAATGCTAAATATAAAGATGTCTCACAAAATGCAGACAAAGAAAGGATCTGGCAATTTGTTTTATACCATTATACTAATAAGAAGTAGACAGTAATCAACAGCAGAGCTGCTCTTTGATCACATACAATTGAAAGGTATGAAAGTTGAGTTATCAAGAAATGGGCAAACTTACACAGCAAACCCAAAGTGTACTTAAGTTAATCACACCATTTCAGTCCTTGGCAGATGTGTCTAAGAAAACATTTTGCTCCAAGAAGAAATTTCTCATGATGTGCACACAGTATCAAACCTAGCACTAGTTCATGTAACCAGATACTGTTCAGAGTACAGCACAGAAGGTTAAGCCTAGGTGCTGCTAATGAGCTTCATCTGTGGTTCTGGTCTAATTCCCTCATTTTCTTTTTTATACTAAGTCACTGTAAGCAAGTCACTTAATCTGACTGGATCACTGTAAAGAAGTCACTTAATCTGACCTGCTCCGTTGTGTATAGAGATGGAGTCCTTACTATAACCCAGATGACACAAGACTGACTGCCAGTTGGGCACTGGAAAATTTGGGGATGGAGGGGTGGGAAAGACCAACTTTTTTGGCTCACACACTGTTAGAGAGCGGGTTCTATCTGTGATGAAGACAGATCCCTGATCATGGGGATATGTGATAAACATGGCGCACAAATATGGCACCTCAGGAGAGGTCTGGAGCTAGCTGAAAGTAATTGAAGTGATGTGCATGATGTCACTAACTCTGCACAGCTAGAACATACCAAATAATCTTCCTTGGCATGCAGTGCCAGTATATGTGACACTGTAGGCTGCTCCACTCTACTTCCACTGCTTAGCCTGTCACTGAGTGGTCTTAGCCACATGGGATAGTACCAGGGACATTAAGAAAGAGTAGTACAGCTGGGCAGCTGATGATAAACTAGGAGCAAGCAAATGGAGGGAAAAAGTCACTTAATCTAACACTGATCCTATCATACTCCTCCAAAACTTGACCTTGTGGTGGAGGGGACAATAGAGAACATGGTGAGTTCAGTGGGCTTGCAGCCCAGGAAAAATGACATATTAGAAGTATTACACTATAGGTTTTGTCTGAATCAGTGAAATATTGATTTGGTATTTTTGTTTCAGTATTACATAATTCATCAAATAATGATTTAATGATTCATGTTCCATGTAATTTGATAGGGTCTATATCAATTTATCAATGGTTCATTCCACGAACCTTCATTTATTGTACCATATATAGTGAATGTTCACTTCCGCGAATGTTCAGTTTAATGAATTAATTTACCTGGGAAAGTAACAAGTTGCCCACTATTCAGACCATCGTACAAAGCACAGTATTTCAAACCAACCCCACAACTATATATATACCCACTCTAAGATCGCACTACAGTGGGAAAGAGGGCAAATTTCTGATGCTGGACAACTCGTTACTTTCCCTAGGAATGTCATCAGTTGAACTGAACATTCATGGAAGTGAACGTTCACTGTATATTGTTCAATGAATGAAGGTTCACATAAATGAACCTTCGATAAAGTAATATAGACCCATTTATACGCCATGTTCCTATAATAT